>NC_056739.1:43125293-43200293 GCF_019279795.1 Protopterus annectens
CCTGTGCAGCAGCTGGGAGCATGATAAACTGCTGCTGCTATGGATAGTGGTTTGGAACTGACAGAAGGGTGGAAGGAGGCCTGACAGACAGACAGGATCCAGGCTAGTATTGAAGTGACAGTAATACTGAAACCTTGGCTGGAAAAGTATGCCTTCACAATTGTACAGCTAAACTGGGATAGAAGGAATGTCACAGAAACAGAAATGAGAGGTATTTACTCAGCCAATAAGATGATGAACACAGAGCCGAAAGCAGGCACAGAAGTTAGAATAGGAATAAACAAGTGTGATTCATAAAATGAATGGATTGTATTACCATGCAAAGCAACGTGTGTGGGCAAACACAGGAAAAAGTAACACGTGTTATCGCACCAACACTAGACAATGCAAGGAGGGAGTGGGGCATGGAGATGCTGAGGTAAAACGTTACTTAAGAATGATAGAGAGGGATGCTAGAGGTGATCGAGGCAAAGAAAAGCAACAAAAGTGAGATGAGTGAGTAAGTAGGAAGGTGCGCCTCCCAAGGAAGTGTGTGTGAGACGTAAGGGTCAGAATCTAGCATGGAGGAAGGAGACCAGAGAAGTTGTGATACGATGCAATATACTCCCTACAGACTAATCCGGAAAGGAGCATCAGTAAAACTGAGAAGGTAACGAAAGGGTAGGGTAGGGTAGGGCATAGTTATACTCCTGGGGAAATCATAATCTGCAAGGAGCAGAGAAAGCTGGGAAGGTAACAAAAGGGTAGGGTAGGGTAGGGCATAGTTATACTCCTGGGGAAATCATAATCTGCAAGGAGCAGAGAAAGTCTCTGAGCTCCAGGTTAGACAGGGAGTGTGAGGATTGGCTCCTTAGTGCAAGGCTATACGAGATGAGACTGAATTGTAGGCATGCACCTACATAAGACAGAATGTAGTCAGAGACGTCCAGGTAAACAATGCTCATTTCACTGTGTGATTTGTAACCTGAGAAAATTGCAAGAAAGTATAGAAATATACAGAGCTGGAGAGACAGCCAAGATGATTCAGGGAACTTGAAGGAAGAAGCATCAGGGGGAACAAGCTATGAAAATGAGTCAGGAATGGAGCATTCCAAACTGTGAGAAGGTCTCTAAGGAAGAGGTTAAAGAGCGGAAGGCCAATATGGCTACATAGGAATGTGTAGCTATAGATTATGGTAAAAAGGGGGACATTAAGAAGCAGAAGGGAAGGAGAGGAAGGGGAGGAGACATCATAAAAAAGGCATGCAAAGGAGTGACTAAAGACGTGAGAACAACTGAGGTGCAAGTCAAAAGAGTCAAGAAGGGAAACTATGGTGTGTGAGGAAGAAGTGGGGGGGCAGACCGGCCCGAGATGATTAGGGCTGCTGGGATAGACATACAACAGCATGGGCAGAGCAATGGACAGACACCAGGACAGAGAAGGAGAAGGTAGAGGGGGCCAAGTATGCATTAAGAGAGAATAAGGGATCAGACAAACTGTATCCCAGGATGTTCAGAATTCTAATTAGATTGCTAATGTCTCCCATAACAAAGATCGTTAACAAAATAAATCTTTGGCCATTGTAGAAGTGTCAGAAGACTGGACTGTAGGGAATTACAGACCTGTTAGCCTCAAAGAAAGTAGCCAGAGAATATCATAGGTTCATGGCCAAAATGAGCTATCAGTTGAGATTGAGGCAGTCCTATGACTGGGTTAAAGAACAGCTTGACAAGAGGAGTACAAATAATTATCAGGGCCTTTGACTTAGTCACATTTACTCACACCATCCCCTGTGTCAGAAATAACAACAAACTGGTCATCTCCCTCTCCCTCAACCATCTCCTGGTTCTCCAGCTACCTCTTTAACCTCCAACAATCAGTAAACTGGCTCTCCACACAGTCTTCCTTCTTACCCATTCACAATGGAGTTTCACAAGGGTCTATCCTTGGTCCCTTGCATTTCAGCATCTTCACTAATCACTTCTCTACATCCTGTCCTCACTTTAATCTCATACAATATGCCAATGACTCTATCATTTCTATCATCTATACCATCTCTGACCTGCACACTCTCACCCAAAACTCATTCAACTCCATTGAAAAGTGTCTCACTAACAACCAACTCATGAATCCCACAAAGACCATACTTCTACAATTTCTCCGTAACTCTCTCTCCCAAGTCAAACCTACCTTCTCTGTCACCTCATTAAATAACACCATCATCAATGTAGATCCCCACACAAAATTTCTAGGGGTCATCATAGATGACCAATTCAAATTCAGCCTCCATGTCCACCTTTGCATAAAAAAACACCAAAAACTTGGATTACTCTCTAGAAATAAAATGATTCTCACTGAATTCTCCAGAGTCTCATTAGCTCATGCCTATGGTGCACAAATCCTAACTAACCTACAGACCAATCTACAAACCAAACTCGAAAGCACCTACAACAAAGTTTCCCCATTTGCTGCTTACCAACCACCTAACTCACATCACTGTCTCTCACTCTCTGCTTTAAACTGGATACAATTCCCCCATCAACTACAACTCTTTCAACTATCGATTATTCACTCCATCCTCTACAAACCTACCACCTACCCTAGCATCTCCTCCCTAGTCTCCCTGTATACTCTAGCTAGAAACCTCAGGAGCTCCAACCAACACCACCTTGAAAATTTTAAGCCCAAGAAATCCATTGGCCAAAACTTATATAGCTACTCCCCTGCTCTAAACTGGAACAAGCTTCCCCCAGATATCCGAAAAATAACCACTACTCATGAATTCAAATAAGCTCTCATACAATACCTTCTTAACACCTCAGCTTATAACTGCGAAAGCCAACTCCAATCCCCCTGCTAAGCACACGCACATTGCCCACTCACTCCAATATCCCTCTCTACCTTCTCTATTGCACTACTTCCTACCTTCTCCAAACTTCCTGACTCCTTGCTTCCTGTCACTTTCTCATCCTGCTCCCACTTCCCTTACTTCCTCTCTCATTAACTCCCACCCTCACCTTCACTTCCCAGCCTACTTTTCTTCTCTGTCTCTTATTCCTATATCCCTCCCAGCTCCTCTGTCTCTAGTGTGTACAGGATATGTATATATGTATATATATATATATATATATATATATATATATATATATATATAGGGGAGTAGAAAGCTTGCAGCCCCATAAGGTAGTGCAGGGGTGCTTACCCCCTGCAAAAAACAACTTTAAAGAAGAAGAGCTATATGTCTATATGTTTAATATTCACTCATCCACTGGATTTATTATTATTACACCTAGACCGGACTATCAGGAGCAGATTAAAAGGGCAATGGCCACAGTGAAAAGAAAGATGAGGTATATCATCAAAAAGAAGCAAATGAATAATGTTTATATTCTACCAAGCGGTAGCTAGGCCACACTCTGAATATTCTGTGCATTTCTGGAGGCCATACAAGGAGTGGATCATTTTGCTTCAGAAAGGAATCCAAAAGAAAGACACAAGAAAAATCTGTGGTATGGTGGGGGAGGAATGCGACCAAAACTGAGAAGAGCTAGTGCTTTTTTGACTACAGACTAGAAAAAAAAACAGAAGGGTCATGATATGGGTATACCACACCATATCTGGAAGACGTGAGGGTGAGGGGATATAACCCCAACTAGGAAGGAAGTGGTGAGGCAGAGACACAGGCAGCAAACTGTAGGGATCAGCTACTGCCTGTCCAAGGGTTGTGGCCCTGTGGAATGGGGTACCAGAACAGGTGGTGGACAGGAAAGACAGAAAAGCATTTAAGAGAGCATGGAGCCAATGGAGAAAGGCTGGTGGGTAAGAGGAAGGCTGATAGGTAAGAGGAAGGCTGATGGATAAGAGGAAGGCTGATGGGTAAGAGGAAGGCTGATGGGTAAGAGGAAGACTGATAGGTAAGAGGAAGGCTGATGGGTAAGAGGAAGGCTGATGGGTAAGAGGAAGGCTGATGGGTAAGAGGAAGGATGGAGGGAAGGCAGAATGTTAAATGGCCTTGAAGAGATTAAGCATCCTTTTTCTACTGACGTCAAATAAAAGTAATGTAATTAAAAAGGAGAGAGATTTCATGCCTATCAAGTAGTATCTGATCCCTGGGTAAATACTTTAGGTTTCATACTTGCACTCCATTATGTGAGCATACCTTTTCACTGCCCAGGTTTTTGGGAAACACGCCCCTAATTTGCTGTCTAATCTTTAATTCTATTCCTTCTAAAATTGGAAACTATTTTGAGAAGTTCTAAGTTGCTAGTACCAGCATTTCAAAACTGCCCCTAATTCAGGACATTTTTCGTGATTGTTTTTTATTTGGTTGGAGGTAAAAGTGGAGAGGTGAGTTTGTGCAGCATTACACACCAAATAGTGTGGGTTAAAATCTAAAGACAGCTGTCCAAATATTATTATTTAAGTGTCATGCCAATAAACCTAATGTTAACCCATCCAAAGAGTCTTTTAGAGTTTGTGGAAATTTAAGCTGTTTAAACTTCAGAAAGTAATTTATTAATTAGCATAAAATGCTACTGTAGTTGAAAAAGTATTTTTTTTTCTTTTCTGCAATTTCAGTCACAGTTCTGATTTTACAATATAGGTTGAAGTGTTTTTTCCCATGATGCATGGAAGACTGCCAGCATTTGAAACTTCTAATGGGTTTCATTCCTTAAATCTGATATAAGTAAGATATTCCAATCAGTTTCTGAAAAGATAATCCAAGACCTACTCGTTCAGGTAGCCTAATCTGACACTGAAACCCACCTGTGCAGATCTGCAAAATATGATCTTGTAATCAGATTACGTAATTCTCTTTATAAAATGTCTCCATGCATGCACAGGCCAGGCATATGACATTCCAGCAGTTTCCATGCAGTCTCCTTCACAAACCTGAGCAGTTGAAAAAGAACTGTACATTTATCGGTAGCTGTACACTGATCCTTGAAATTCAAATCGCTGCAACCAAACAATAAACAGTTCTTTCATTTATCCTCTGAATCACTTCATCAATAGCCTTAGACCTTGTCATGATGTACTATTTATTTGTATAGTACAGGATGGTTCTGTTTTATAAAGCACAGAAAAGTGAATACAAATTTTATTCCATAATGTGGCTCTTTCTTGTTTGATGCAATGCCCTTACTGTTTTTCTATTTGTAACCAAATCATTGCTGAAAAAGGATCCCTGGAGTCCAGTTCGCTAACCCTTGGATAAAATAAATAATGAAAGAAATGGCTGAGGGTTCTGTATAATTTTCAAAGCAAAATATGCCTTTTCTAGAGACAGAGAGTGCATGCATTAACAAGAATGTTAAATAATTAAAATACAATTAAAAGTTTTAGAAGCTTTAATGCTCTCAGTTGAATTCCTTTCAGCCCACGAATCTCATAGATGTTATTCCTCTGTGTAGACATAAAGCCCATTAAATGAATAATAAAAATATGCCGACTGTATGCTGAACTACACTGGTAGGTGTTAAATTAGTATGTGTAAATCAAAACCAGGAGCTTTCTTTTAAAAAGAAGTGCGCTTGTGCCGTGCAGGAGCTGTACTAAGTCCGAGCAAGCAGTTGGTCATAAAAAGACCACAGCAGCAGAAATAATGGCCTGGCCTCTTGGGTGCTTCTTTCATGACATATTAAATATACTGCATGTCTTAATAAACCAACAGATGACTTCCTCTGTCCTCACAGTGACTGACATCTACAGCCTATAGCAAGCAGATGATTGTTTAGGTATTGAGTGATTTCTAGCTCTTATTACAATAGATAACAAACTCATTTCCAGCAATAAACTTGTTGCTCTGTGTTGCTGTTAAAGAATGCAAAATACCATGCTATAAAGGCTTTCTTGTTCTTGATAAACAATGACTCAAATAAGAGAGCAAGGAAGATGGATTAGTTTAATATGAACATAAATCACTGTCTTTTCCTCCCATATAAAGAACATTAACTATCAGATAATGGAAGGGTGAATATTACCTTCTCAGTCCTTGAATTTGCTGAGAAGGTGTGTACAATGCTGCACATGTCACAGTTCATATTCACATCAGTGCAGAGATGGCTAGTGTGATTATGTCATTTACCTAGCTGGATGAGCTGGGAAGCAGATAGTCACAGGTGGATGGTGATTACCTCACCTGATGTCACATGACATGTCTCCTGTTAGCATCTAACATGTATAGACAAAAGTGGTTATACATGATGGACCATCGCAGTGCTGGCTGTAGACGATGGACCATCAGTGTTTGCACTCCCAGCTGTACCTCTCACCAAGGAGTTCCATATTCCACTTTTTGTCTGATCTGACATTGAACAGGGTCAGTGTGTGTCTGAAACATTACATAAGGAGGATTTTTGTATGACGAAACAAGCAGAGGTATCCAAACAGCAACTGGCTACTTGAAACATGCAAAACAACGTCTCTGGTTTCCAAACTAATGGGTGTCTTCTGTGAAATCAACTTTGTTCTAGCCAGAATCTGTAGCATGAAGACGTTCCACGCCTTGTGCTCTACAGGCAGTGTTACTGTACATGTTAGGAAGACATAATTAAATAAAATAAGAAATATAAACAGGATCGTGAGGTATCAGGCCAGCATGTCCTTCTTTATTATTTCTTTGCTTTCCTATGTATCCCCCCAAGTTTTACCCCCAAGTCTTATGTTACCCCGAAGTCTTATGATGTATTCCCACCCTTGTAAGTACTGTAACTATGAGTGAACCCAGGCATGTTGCTGTGTAAAGAGATTTGATTTGATTGAAATATGAATATAAAAATGACAGCCTGTCTGAATACATACTTTTTATCATTATAATTGCTTATGTTCTTCATGTTTTATGTTAAGTCAAACTGAATATGTAAATTGTACAGATCTGCAGAATGTGTTTGTACTGCCTAACTCGTCTGTAGCTTTTCACTGTTACAATAATTACTATAACCTTTATGGCATGCATCTGCAGTTAGCTGAATTACATATATTTAGAGCTTTGTGAATGCATGTATTGACTGAAGCTTGTCCTCTCTGCAGATTTCCACTGTAAATGGATTCTTCAGTTGGAATGTGATGGTTACTAAACACAACTGACAAACAATAAGTAAATAACTACAGCTGTAATATATATATATATATATATATATATATATATATATATATATATATATATATATATATATATATGTACTGCTTTCCTTATGAATAAATATTCATCTATTCCAATAAAATGAAACTAGCATGTCTACCAGATGTACCCACGAGCTGAAATTTACACCATGCAGCTGTCCCCTTCAGTTTTATTTCCTATTTCATTCATATATCCCCTGCTTATTTAAAGTCGCTTTCCCTAGATTCCACAATATCCTCTAGTAATCTGTTACTCTCTCAATAAAACATTACTCCATTATAAATCTTTTTTAATCTGTGTGCCACCCAACACTTCTTTATCTGCCAAGGTTACTGCTGAACTGTCTTTCCACCCTCCCTGGCACTATCCTCTGTGTCTGTAGCATATCCCCACTATATTTTAATAAATAGACTGACTCACTGTAATCATTTTTCATAAGATAACTTATCCTTGCCGAAGTCTTATAAACTAGTGAGGTACTTGGTAAAACACATAGACAGTAATCTATTCTTTGACCATCGCAAGTCTATAGTAGTGTGGAAATCATTCTATGTTAGGCAACTTATAAACAAAGGTGTGGTATCTAGGTCCAAGAAGGTCATTGTCCCACTGTATTCGGCATTCGTCAGACCTATCATTGAGTACAGTGCCCCCTTTGGTATGTACCTAACCAGGCACATCCAGCAAAAGGAACATCCACAGACGTTCTTCTCTAAAAGAATACAGGGCATAAGTAATATGTCCTATGCAGACTGCCTTAAAGCTCTATCCCTGTATTCTATCTCCTGCAGGCTGTTGATTGGAAATCTATACCTGGGAAACACCCCACTCTGATGGACCTCCTGCATATCCACAAAACAAACGGCACCAGAATTACCCATTCTAAAGACTTAAACCTTGTCTGTGATATAACTAGGACCTGCTGGAGAGACAGGTATGTACCCCAAAGACTACCCCATCTCTAGAACAGGCTCCCCATCCATGTGAGGCAGAGATCCTCCCTAACCCAATTCAAGTGTAACTTGGGCAATTGGATGGAGAACAGAAAATTCATCCATGGTTTGGCACCTATGTCTCTAATGAATACAGGCGGCCTGTAAATGTTTCATCTCCCAGGCTCCTGCTTGTAAATGTTTCATCTCCCAAGCCCCTGCTTACACTTGTCAAGGGTACCAGAACTTGTCAGAGATTTAGGATGCACGGCTAGGCTTAAAAAGGTCCTTGTGGTCGTTAGCCTAGTAAACACATATGAAGGTATATTATCATTTCTCTCTTCCTAGATTCCCCATCTCATAACTGCCATTGGTTCCTAATGTCACACCTGCTGATTCATTTTAAATAAAACAATGATCCACAGCTCACTTTGGTATTAAATGACTGTAACCAAAGAACTTACCTTTGTCAGTACTTTTATTGTACTTCGACTGCCTGCTCTCTTTTTACTTCATCACCTTCACTAGATCTCATTCTTCATATGGCCCACAAATAAAGTAATCATAGTAACAATCCCACTGGTTAGATCTGCCAGAAATATCTTAAACAGAGCCAGCCCCAGAACTGTCCCAGTACCTCATTTGTCATCTTCCTATGACTTCATCTTCCTCATCACCACCCTTGGTTTACTCCATTGTAAACAGTTTCTGCATTCAGACCAGCTTTTAGTGCCTTCCTTTGCACCATCCGCCTTCACAGTGGAATGGTTACTAAAGACTGGAAATGTCACATGCATTGGTTTTCCGCTCTCACAGGTCCATAGGTATATACTACCTAGCAAACAGTAGGGCCTTTAAAAGACTAGCTATGTAACCCAAATGTGATTCATAGATTTAATTTATATTCAGTTCATATGGGTGATTTACTGCCTGCCTCTATCCATTAGAGACATAGGAGCCAGGTCAGGGGTGACTTTCCAGTTACCCATCCATAGGTACAAGTTGTGCTTAAATAAAGATCGGGAGGAACTCTGCTTCACATGAATGGGGAGCCTGTTCAGAAAATGGGAATTTTCTGAGAAACATATCTGTCTTTCCAACATATCCTGTTTATGTTGCCAGCAAAATGTACATATTTTAATCTAGTGGTTCTGATGCTGTTTGTTTTGCAGATGTGCAAAAGATTCATCAAAACAGGCCCATGGATGCTTTGTATGTCAGGCAAAGATCACCTCTCAGAAGTCTGCATGATACTCAATAAAGAGACAGGGCTTTGAGGTGACCAGCACAGGACACTGGTGTTTATTCTCTGTATTCTTTTTGTAAGGAACCATTGTGGATGTTCCAGTTGCTGTATGTGTCTGGTCAGATACATACTGAAGGGGACATTTTACTCCATGATGGACCTGATAAGGGGCAAGCACAGTGGTATGATGACCTCTCTGGACCTAGATGCCATGCTGTTGCTTATAAGTTGAGCAACAGAGAAGGATATTCTTAATGCCTTGGACACATGTTGTTTGAAGGCTAAGTTACTATCCACATCAGTTCCAAGATCCCTGACTACTGAATCAACTTTTAAGGGTGTTTTATTGATGACGTAGCTACCTGGGGTGACAGACATTCTGAAAGATACTATAATGCATTTCCTGGTATTGAGTTTTAAGCCACATATACATATATACATACAAATATTTCAAGCACAGGCATTAATACCCTTCTGGCTTGCCAATATACCAAAACAGTTGTTCACAGAAAAAGCATCCAGGCTGTTCTTAAAAATATCTAAGCTAATACTTGCTTTAATGTAATTTGGTAGTCTGTTCCATGCATCCACTGCTTTCTCAGAGAATCAGTTAGTACACATCTCATTCCTATAGAATCTTCTACATAAGTTGCCTGATGGTTCTCTACTACCTTTTAATTACCTCAAACATTCTTGGAGGTAGTTATCTCTAAATGCCCTATATACCTTGCCACACTGCCAGCCCAGCTATGTGGAATTTTGTAAATAATTGTATGTCATTTTTGAATATTGATATGATTTATACAGAACTGTATTTTATGTACTGAGCTAAGATGTATCCACAGTGGTCTACTTTCATAGACCAAAGCGCCACGTCACCGACACCCGGAAGACCGAGACGGAACGACCGAACAGGTAGGTTACTGAAAATGCGATATCCCGACGGCTGAGAGACCGACAACGGCAGCGTGTGAGCGCGATACGGTAAGTGTGCGAAAGTGAAAGATGTAGTATTGGGGAGCGGACAGGTAAGTGTACGATAGTGAGGGATTGTAGGATAGGGTGTGGGAAAGGTGAGTGTGCGGTGGTGTCGGACTAAGGGTTCCGGTGAGGTAAGTGTGTGGAAGTGACGTAGAGCAGTGTAGGGAAGTGTTGAGTGTGTCAGTGTTAGAATGCGTGTGTAGTGAGTGTGCGATAGTGACGGGCTGCATGTTTTAGGGTGGGTTAAGTGAGTTAGGGTTAGGGTGCAGGTAGGGTAAGTGTGCGGTAGTGACGGTGTTGAGGTTTAGGGGTGGGTTAAGTGAGTTAGGGTTAGGGTGCAGGTAGGGTGAGTATGCGATAGTGACGGTGTTGAGGTTTAGAGGTGTGTTAAGTGAGTTAGGGTTAGGGTGCAGGTTGGGTAAGTGTGCGGTAGTGTCGGACGTTAGGGTTAGGGTTTAGGTTACGGTTAGTGGATATGTTGTTGTGTGCAATGTGTAGTTGGCATTTTTTGTGTCGGTGTTGTGGTGTTCGGTATGTTGAGTTGTTGGTGTGGTGTGTTTTCGGTTGTTTGGGGTCGGGAACATGTGTGTCGGCGATTCGTACGTTCGGTCTATGAAAGTAGACCCATCCACAGTGTACCCTACTGGAAAAGAACAGAAATTTATATAAACTATATACATGTGCAACTGTATGTTTTAATAGTAGAAACTGGAACATACATAGTTAACTTGCAAAACTTCAACAAAATAAATTGAAATTAGACTGGTTTATGATTGTACTATAAAAGTTAGTTTCAATGCACCAAGTAGACAGGATGTCTAGAGCTAGGGTGCCTTTTGCATTGTTTTGAAAGTGGTTTATTGTTTTATGACTTTTAGTTTTGAGCAAACATCTGAGAGATATGTATTTTTAACACAGAGATGTGAAATTCTGTTAGTTTCTGGTTTAGCTTAGGAACATAAGTCAGGTTGGCAATAGGGTTACTGGATACCTGCGAGCCCAAAAGAGGGCACCGAAGGTCTTAAAGGAGGACAAAGCCATGATAAAGGAGGACAAAGGAGTACGCTTCCTGTTCTGCTCACGAAAGACAGTGTAGTGCTGCTATAAATAATTCCTTACTGACACAGGGGCACCTGGACTGCTATACAATAACATTTCAACATGTATTTACATTAGTAATGCTGCTACAAATAATTCCTTACTGACACAGGGGGCATCTGGACTGCTGGACAATAACATTTCAATGTGTAATTACATTAAGCTGGTAGTTTGCTTCAAGGACAAAATAACCAATTTATTACTGAATAGTTTCATGGAAAATATAACAAGTCCATTACTGAACAGGTTCAGATCTTAAAAATAGTCAAGAGTTAAGGCGTGTTGCTTTCTTCTTCTTCATGTAATAGTACTGCTAGAAGTTTACACTGGGTGGCATGTTGCTGTGCATGTAATTGAGCATCATTGCAAACACATTATATGCATGCTACTGGACTCATGTGACCTGCCATAGCACTGTCCACATATTTGTATGACTTGTTCACTTTTCACTAGTGAATCAACCACTTACTCTGTCCTGAATGCTCAGCATCATTCCTACTACAAAAGTAATTAATCTTGGGCCACAGTGAGCTACTTTGCCTGCATAATTTGCTTGCAAACACGTTAATTATTTTTCTAAATCTAGGCCGGAGTCCTACAACTCCTGCCTTACATAAAAAGCAGCAAAAGCAATACGTCTGTTTATGCAATCTTGTTTAATTTATTTGGTGTCACTCAACAAAGAGTTCAGGGTTCTATCCTGGCATCTTCCCTCTCATTATGAGTCCATTGTTGCAGTGTTATGGAAATCAGTTGCCATCACTGTCACACTGCTAGCCCAGCTATCTGGAATTTTGTAAATAGTAAATGTTATTTGTGGATATTCATTTGATTTATATAGAAATGTAACAGAAGGAGATACTGCAAGCCCAGCTATCTGGAATTTTGGTAAATTATCTGTCATTTGTGAATATTGATATGATTTATACTGAAGTGTGTGTAAAGTACTGAGCTTAAAGAATATATCAACAGTGTACCCTACTTGAACATAGAGGGTTAACTTGCAAAACTTCAAGAAAATAGTTGAAATTAATTTTTTTTTATAATTGCGTCATAAACGTTTGTTCAATGCAGCAAGAAGACAGGATGTCTAAACTAGGGAGTCTTCTGCATTGTGTTGTCTTTTATGACTTCCAGCATCTGCAAACATCTAAGAGAAGTCTTTATGTATTTTTCACAGGGAGATGTTAAATGGTACAATGGGAGTTTAGTTTGGGAACTGAAGTCAGGTGACAAAAAGCGATGTCATTCAAGCTAACCCAGCAGTAATATTTGATATTAATTTAAGAACTCTGTCATTGAGAGACTGTGCATTTTGTATTTTGTGTTTGACCAGGAAACATCCACTCATCTGCACTTGCCTTGCTGTAAGTAAGGTTTACTGCATAGTAACTCTTTTAAATTCAGATAGGAATATAGTGAAGTATAGTTTAGATGTTTTCTGTATTTATTTGAGACTGTCCTGCAATGTTGTTTTAAAATATTTCCTGTGATTTCTAACTCTGATGTAACTGATTACTTACTGAGTATTGTCTTAGTCTTTTATTATTTATTATTAAGTATATTAAAACCCATTATTGTGTCTGATGTCTGTGAGACATAGTTAAGCTGTTAGAGTACTTGCATATCTATTTGGTGACACTGTACAGGCCACTCCTAAATAGCCTTGCTCTCGGTCAGACTACCATTTGGATTAATAGTAACATTACACAGTAGGATTGGAAACCCTTTGTTAAGGGCCTTAAAGTGAATGATGATGGTGTCTGGTGGCAGTGATAACTACCTTATAGTCTGGGCAGAAGGGGGCATAGCTACTAAACTTGTACCAGCCTTGCCCAGGTGTGTGTGTAAGTGTAGAACAAATTTCCAAGAGTGCGTGTGTCAGCTATTTGGGCAGGGACCCCAAGCGCTGGTTGGACAGAGAGAGTACTGAAGGACTTGGTTTGGAACCATATAGCTGTGCCAGTGGGGAGTCTTACTGGGAATCTGGAGAAAGAGGGAGAAATCAGCCCCAGATTGACTGTGGTCTCTGTGTGCTCTTAAGGGAAATTGTACTTTACTGTTTGTTTACTTGTCATCCTCCCAATGTGTATGCCCCCTACTGTTGCCAGTGGTAAGGATTGAGGATCCTTGATTACTGGATCAGTGCAGGGGCATCACAATCATGCACAGACATCTGTGTTAGTTATATATGATTCTCTGATATAATCTAAGCAGCTCAGCAGAATTCCCCCCCCCCCCCACTTTTCTGGCATCAAGCACAGTGGAACAGAAAAGTTAGTCTTATTATGAATCAACATTTTAAAACTGTTGTTGGGTGAACTATTTTCTAACATAAATTTATTAAAAAATCATCAAAATATAAGCAGAATCTTAACTTTTTCATTTGCAGTAACATTTAATAATTGCAGCAAAATTGCATTCAGAGATATGATTAAGATTCAGCAAACCAGCTTTTAATGCAATGTATCATTTGATTTTACTATAAGAAGCAAGAAGGAGAAACCAGCTGCAGACTGACTGTGGTCTCTGCGTGGGTACCTTTTTGGCTAGGCTTCTATAGGCCCAAGGGCCAATAGCCTAGTACCTACCTATGAACCTATACTATGTTCAGTGTTATGGAACCATGTAGGGAGTTAATCTGAGTTGGCCAACTTCTGGGACAAATTATTAAACCAGATAAAAATGCAGCTAGGTTAACGGAACTGAGCAAATGTACAAATAAATAAATAAATTTAATTAAAAACAATGCAAAGTTACAGCAGACAGAGGTAAAAAATTATATTTAATAGGAAACAGTAAGCACTTTCACAATTAAAAATCGCTTCATCAGATAAACAACATTACATAAGCACACACTTTTAAATCAAAATTAAGACTGACGCATGTGAACAGAAATGGATACTTTATTTTAAAGCAGATAAAGCCCCTGCATTAATGATACTGTTTCCTTAAAGCAATTTTTATATGCACAGCCACTCAAGCATTAATCAATGTATGTGTTGTTTTATAATGTTGACTCTTTAAATGTTACTTGATACTGTGAGATGGAGTGTTTTGATAGGTTGCTTTTGAATTAAAAGTGTGTGCTAATGTAATGTTGTTTGTCTGATGAAGCGATTTTTAATCGTGAAAGCACTTAATGTTTTCTATTAAATATAATTTTTTACCTCTGTCTGCTGGGACTTTGCATTGTTTTTAATTAATTTTATTCTGGGAGAAATTGTGGGGATGAACATGAAGGTTAACACTGCTTTACTCCCAGGTCAGTCACACTCTTAGATTGCACAACTTCTAGCCTCCTTTCTTCACACTCAAAGCTCTACATTTTTTTGTTGGTTGACCAGGTTAGTCCCATTAGCCCAACAGCCTCTTTTAAGTAGAGAAACAAGGAGGTAGGTATTCATACTGACTTGGGAAATTTATTGAGGGCATCACGGAACCTAACCTTCTCTTCAATTGGTCCGGTGCCATGAGAGCTTTTTAATCAGGTAGACGGGACCTTGATTTAATGTCTCATCCAAAGGATGACAGCATCCCCCTTATGCTGCACTGCAGTATTAATACTAGAAAAAGGAATACAAGCATCTGGTATAGGGAAAAACAGGGTCAGAGCCAGAGGCAAGTGTTCTACCAGTTGAGCAACTGACACTGTGAACTATAACTTGATGGAATGGATAACTCTAAAAGGCAAGTCAAAATCTATTTAATTGACTTGTAACAAACCATTGGAAGAGGCCTCATTTATACAAGTAGTCTACAGACAACAGTTCGAAAATAACATACTTCAACATCTTTTCCTTATTACTTGGTCCTCCAAAAGAAACCCTACAAGAAATGTTTGGGGAAAAATGCTTATATTCTAATTTTAACCAGTTGTTAACTAAATATGCTGAAGAACATATTTTATGCACTGAATCATTGAAAGGTCAACTCACTTTCGACAGTCACTACAAATCACATTCTTTCAGAACTAAAACTCTTTTATTCTTCATTCTGTTCAGCAGAACTGAAGTATACAGCTGCACATGCACAGTGCTCGAACTCAGCAAAACCAATACCAAGCAAAACTTAAACATATAGTGCTTTGGCATGATGTAACTCTAATACCCTCCAGGTCTGTGCATTCGGGGGTAGATTCCTGTAAAATTTCTCTCTTCAGCAAATTACACCATGCTGGGTGCTATGCAATGCCATTCAGCTAATTAACTACTCAAAAGGTATGACTAACCAGGGAGTTTAAAAAGTATAACTAGCAAGTCATTTGCTTGCTTAGATCACAACTCCATCCTCATGTCCACTTTCAATCAAGACAACACCAGTCACCAGACACCACTAAACTAAGCTAGCTAAATACCTTAATTTTACTTTTACTTTACCTTAATGTATTCATTTCATCTATGGAAATATTAATCTCAGACTATTTTCAAGCAGCATAACACAAAACCTAAAACACAAAAATAAATATAATCATGTAGAACATTGTCAATTTTTAGCAATATATTTACTTAAAGCCTTTTTAAAGAAAATATCAGAAGCACGATGTACATTTAGAATTACTGCACTCTGGGTCCATGCATTTAGTAATTTAGCCCACAACCCCCCCCCCCTTTTCATTTTTTAATATTATATACAACCTTCCTTAGCTCCAAGCATCACAATATTTAACCAATGGAAAATGATTTGCACATGCTCAGTAGTCAAACATTGAAAAATGAATTGTAGCTAAATTATTATCTGCCAGGTAATGGAAGTCATACAGGGGTTACTACCTCATGCTTAGCGCCTCAGCTCTATTGGGCTTCTTCACTTGTCTGTTCAAACTTGAACATGTTGGAGAAAAATTATATATAGAGCACCCATCTTTGTTATACATACATCCAAGTATTTCAGGCAGGCACAATAATGTATTTCTAGCCTGTCGATACACCAAAATAATCATTTCCATAGTAAGTGCTATGTAGTCTAGCTATTTCATTGAAAAGACACACAACATTTTTATTACAGTACAGAAAAAATGTTCTTATTAGTTACTGACTGAAAGTTCTTCAACTGCAGCATAATTTTAATTTGAGCAGACCCATTCAAACTGAGATTGATACAAAGCTACAGTGCTGTACAAGGTGGAGCACAGCACAGGAAACCTGCTGTGTCCCTATTAGTTTCATCCCATACAGCCCGGTAGTTTTAAATACAGCAGGCTTCTAAAAGTAAAGTGCTCTGTCAGTATATTTTGTTCATAATTACATACAATGTCAAAATAATACATGAATAAAATTAAACACACTTTCATTTTCAGTTTATGTCTGAACATGAACAGAAGTCAAAATAGAGTCTTTATTTTACCGCATATATTTCCAAACAAACTTTCTTTTACAAGTTGCAGTCTGCAGATAGTCTAGATGAACTTGCCAGGAAAAAAAAAGTACTTACCTTGAACACTAATACAGTGGTCAACCTGTCAGGTTCCTGTTTCTTGCCGTTAAACCGCAATGACTTCTGTGCATATATGCCTTTGGTCTTCTCAATCCAGATTCTGGATTGTTTTTAAGAGGAAAAAAGATATTTTTGAAACCCAGACATTTTTGCCTTTTTAGGCAATGCCTGCCAGACAGAGGTCACAATGCTGAAAAGGAGGGCATCTCCTCCTTTTGTCGGACATCTGGTAACCCTAGGTGACAAAAAGTGATGTCATCCAAGCTAACCCAGCAGTAATATTTGACATTAATTTAAGAACTCTCTCAGAGAGAGACTGGGCATTTTGCATTTTTGTCTTTGACAAAGAAACATCCACTCATCATCACCATTTGCACTTGCCTTGCTAATAGTAAGTAACTAGGGTACAGTAATTTATTTTAGATATAGTTAGAAATATAGTAAAGATTAGTTTAGATGTTTTCTGCATTTACTTGACACTGTTCTGCAATGTTGTTTTAAAATATTTCCTGTGATTTTGAACTCTGAAGTAACTGTGTTTGTATTCTGAGTATTGTCTTGTTCTTTTATTATTCATTATTAAATATATTTAAACCTATTATTGTGGCTGATATTTGTGAGACATATTTAAGCTGTTAGAGTACTTGCATATGTATTTGGTAGCATTGTACAGGCCACTCCTAATAGCTTGGTGCTTGTTCAAAACTAGCATTTGAATTATTAGTAATATTATACAGTAGGATTGGACACCCTTTGTAAGGACCTTATAGTAGCTGATTACTAAGGGTGGCTGGTGGCAGTGATAACTACCTTATAGTCTGGGTAGAAGAGGGTATAGCTAGAAAACTTGTTCCAGCTTTTCCCAGGTGTGTGTCTATGTTTGTATATAAATCAAACCTCAAAGTGTGTGTGTGTGTGTGTGTGTGTGTGTGTGTGTGTGTGTGTGTGTGTGTGTGTGTGTGTGTGTGTGTGTGTGTGTGTCAGCTACTTGGGCAGGGATACGAAGCACTGGTTGGACAGAGATGGTGTTGGAGGTCTTGGCTTGGCCTCTCAAATGATGTCTCAATGCTATAGCTGTAACAGTGGGGAGTCTTACTGGGGATCTCAAGAAAGAGGGAGAAACCAGCCCCACACTGGCTGTGGTCTCTGTGCTCTTAAGGAAATTGCACTTTACTGTGTGCGTACTTATCATCCTCCCAATGTGTACGTCCCCTAGCTGTTGCCAGTGGTGAGGATTGAGGCTCCTTGATTACTGGGCCAGTGCTGGGGTGTCACATATTAATTGGTGGACAGTGGTAGGATATCCACATCACATATTAATTGGCTTGTATTGGTGTGGATATTGAATTCCTGTAGCCTGTGTATAATGGTCACTGAAGATGTTTGTACTCTCAATCAGCCATGCAGTGAACATTCAGAGTTTCACATCATAATTGTTTTATTTATTTATTTATTTTAGCTTAGTTAGTCAGGGAGAGCAGGCATGCATGTCATCAGAGGAGTATGGCAAGCTGACAAGGAGCCAGTTGGCTGAAATGTGCCAGGCTAAAGGACTAGTGCAGGGAAACCTGACTAAGGCAGAACTGATTGCAGCTTTGGGCACAGCTGCATCGCAGACCAGTGATCAGGAGCACAAACAGGCTGGCCTTGGAGATGTACAATTCTCAGAAAATGGAGTGCTCAGCGTTTCCAAGGAGTTAAAATTCTTCTGGTGTTAAAGAGACTTGAGCTGGAGGCCAACTGTTTGGAAATAGAAGCAGCATAGATTCTTTGATGTCTAGAGGCTGAGGAAAATGAGAAACGGTGATGTCTAGAGGCTGAGGAGAAAAAGAGGCAGAGGCAACATGAGAAGGAGATGCTGACTCTTCACCAAAGTCATGGAGGTAATGGGGAAGGGAGTAAATGAACCCCAGAAGCAACAAAGGTCAGTAAATTTCTTCCACAATTTACAGAGGGGGGTAATTTTGATAGTTTCTACCATATGTTTGAGGGGGTATGTAAACAGTATAATGTTGATCAAGAGCTCCGGGTACAGTTCCTGACCCCCTTACTCCATGGTAAAGCTGTACCTGCTATTTCTAAACTGTCTGATATTGATTGCTTAAATTATAATATTGTAAAAAACTGTATTTTAGAATGCTTTAAATTAACACCAGAAGCTTATGGAAAAAGGTTTTGGGAGCATAGACGCAAGGCAGATGAAAGTGTGTGGGAATATATTGCTGAACTAAGCACCTATTTTCACATGTGGGTGAGTGGATGTCAGTTCACCACTTCTGAAGGGCTGACAGACCTTTTGGTGAGGGAGCAAGCCCTTAGCACTTTGCCTGAGCACACGAGAATCTAGTTAACTGATAGACAAAGCACTACTGCAGATGAGTTGGGTAAGAAAGAAGACCTGTACCTAGAAAGCAGGGCATCACTGCACAGAAAAGGGATGCCCAGTGCTGCTCATGGGTCTAAGGGAACCCATGGTGGGCAGCTCACACTGCTCCAACAGAGTCCACCAGTAGCAGAGGAAGCCACTATCCAGGTAAATGTCCAGGACCAAGGGTTAAATGTTTTAAATGCAACCAGTGGGGCCATGTAGCATATAGATGTCCACAGAGTCAAGGTAGAGAACAAAAGGTGGGAGAGTCAGTAACTAGGAATGACAAAATGCCAGCAGTAAATTGTCTCGAGACAACAAGGGTATATCCTATCTTAGTAAATGGGAAAGAGGCCATTGTTAAGAGAGACACAACCTCTGACCTAACCAGTGTGAAACCTGCAATGTTTATAAGTTCATAGGTTCATAGGTAGGTACTAGGCTATTGACCCTAGGGCCTATATAAGCCTAGCCAAAAAGGTACCCTGGCTTTTGCCACCCAAGAAAATTATTTTCCTGTGCCACTGTCGAGCAAAGCCACACAGGTGATCCCCGGGGTGAATTTCCCATTTCCCATCCAATCATCAAGATTTTTCTTGAAGAGTGCTAATGAGGAGCTCTGTTTGACATAGATAGGTAGTCTGTTCCAGAGTATGGGGAGTCTCTGGGACAGGAATCTATCCCTCCGGCATGTTCTGTTTACTTTAGTGACAAGGTTAAGGTCCCTAGAGCGTGTAGCTCGGAGGGATTGGGATTTCTTTAAGTAGAGCATGTCCAACAGCTCTGGGTTTGACATAGCTTTGTATGCTAAGCAAAGATTGCCTCTGAGTAGGCGATATGCGACGGAGTAAAGCTGGAATTTTTTTAGACTATCTGTGTAAGGCATCTGTTTGAGGCCAGTAATCCTCTTTGTGAGGTATTTCTGTGGCCTTTCCAGTTCTTGTAGATGTCTTGTGAGGTACATACTAAAAGGGACGTTGTACTCTATAATGGGTCTAATGAGTGACAAGTAGAGGGGAACAATGACCTCTTTTTTTCCTGGATGAGAAATCTTTTGTGATGAGGCATTCCATGTAGAAGGATTTCATGCCTACTGTGGCGATGTGATTATCAAAGGAGAGACTACTGTCCACCTGTGTCCCAAGGTCTCTTATCACACTTTCAGTGTTAAGTAGACTACCACCCATGTGGTAGCTCATGGGTACAGAGTTTTTACCAAAGGGGATGACAATGCACTTTTTGGCATTGAGCTTGAGGCCATGGCATTGACACCAGGCATCTGTCTCCGTGAGGCCCTTTTGTAGGATGCCCACATCATTAGGAGTTTCGATTATGGCTCCTAGTTTGCAGTCATCTGCAAACTTCGTTAGCCAAAGACCTTCTGTGTTTGCCTGTATTTCAGAAAAGTAGATACCAAACAGGAGAGGACCCAGGATTGAACCCTGTGGTACTCCACTTGTCACTGGTCTGAAGTCGGATTTGGAGTCTGCTACTTTCACAGTGTGGGTTCTGTCAGTGAGCCATTTGGCAACCTATCTTGTGACATAGGGATTTATACCTAGTTTAGTCAGTTTATCTATAATTCCAGAGTAGGTCTAGTCAATATTTGGTTTCAGAAACAGCAGACACTGTCTCCTGGAAATTGCTCTTTTCAGAACAACGTTTTTAAGAACCGGAAACTG
Organism: Protopterus annectens; assembly: GCF_019279795.1. NCBI lineage: Eukaryota > Metazoa > Chordata > Ceratodontiformes > Protopteridae > Protopterus > Protopterus annectens. The sequence continues at coordinate 43,146,143 of NC_056739.1, forward strand.
TGGATACAGAAGTTTGATTTATTCCTGACTACAAGCAGAATATCCAAAAATCTAAAAGATGCTACCAGGTACCATATCTGCATATGTTGTTATAGCAAAATTACATAAGGTATATAATAAATTTGAGTTCTGAGTTGAAGAAAAAGTACTGCAGTGAAACATCAGAGTTACTGTGAGATGCAAAAAAAAAAAAAAAATCTCACTATAGCTGCCATTTGTGCCTCTAATTCGCACAAGGTCCCATGAAAAGAGTTGATGTGCCTATATACCCAAAAGGCATGAGATATGAAATATCTTTAAAGAACACACCTTGCTACAGTGACAGTTCTTGAACTGAAATGCAGGAATAAGAAGGCTTAAAATGTTCAACAATATTCCAGCTAATTTTCTGATTCATTTTCCTGATACAGTGCCAGTTACTAAGAAAAACATTTAAGTGTAATGCAATATGAAAATCTGAGTGTGTTCCCTGAAGTCTAATCTAGTATATGATAATTTATTAAAAGTAACTGCATATATACATATGAAATTAATTTTTCTCTTTGTAAAAGCTACCTCAGGACATTACAGTTGACTACTCCTGGGGTGGAGTGTAACATATCTGTATATTTATTTAAGAACTTCAGGTTTTAGCCAGTATGTGAACCATGGAGTCTGTTTTCCAGGACATTATTGTGGAGTCTGAAATAAAAGCTAATCTGGAAGTATAGAATCTTATGTCTGAGTTTTGCTCTTTTTAATTTCAAATACAAGTTTTATGACTTAAAGAAGAACAGAGGATGAAAAGAATCATGGGGGGGGGGGGGCTAATAAGACTCCTTACTGAATTTATGCTGTTAAAAGGTGGTGCTGAATGTCAATAGAATGTCTACATGCATAACACAATGACTGGGGTCCAGAGAGGCTGAGCTCATCTTTCCAATTTAAAGGGCACTGGAAGGGCCACATCTACAGTACTGTTCACAGCTCTTGTGGTCATTTAGAAGGATAGTTTGGCTAACAGGAAATATACAGCACAAAAACACCAAAACAGTGAAGACAGTGGTCAGAACATGAGAAGGGACTTAGAAAGTAGGGGAAGCATACAAAAGTGAAAGTGGAAAGTTGATATGACTTGTATTCATCACATTCTCTGGCAACAAATAGGAAGGATAGCGTAAAACATGGACAGAGGGAGAAGGAAGGGATGTGGATAAAAGAGAAATAGTTTGGCGGCTGCAGTTGAGGTGAGGGAAAAGTGCAATCCTAGAATATAGTTTGTGATGCAAGGATATAGTGTAAGTAATCCGAGGAATCAAAACTATGTAGAATTGATCAACGTAAAACTGAGGCAGGTGTAGAATAGACACACTTGCTGAAAGGCAACCTGCAATACCTGCATGAGCTCAAAAGACTGCTGAGCTCCTTCCACTGGCAACTTTGTATCGTTATATGTTCTTGTATATATTCAGGCATTTAACCATAGTAAGGAGCACACGTATTTATCCATTCCCAGTATATCTATTGTACTGACTCATCTGTCCCTAGTATAAAGCTTGTGCTCACTAACTGATCCCAGTACAGAGACTGGAACATCCCTGTATATCACCATTAATGAATTCCAGCTTCAGAGTGGAAATATTTAAATGCTGAGACGGTGATTCCATCAAAATATCTTGTTTTAAAGTCCTTTTTTGCATTTTATTTTATAAGAGAAATCAATTCTGCCATTTGGCCCATTAAAATGCAGAAGGCATTTCATTTAGGCTTAATGAGATAAATCCATTAAGTCTAGCTGTGACACAATCTGTATTCTGCAGTTTTACCCACAAGTACCTGTGGGCCTGAACATCAGTTTCAAATAAATGTTAGGAGCTGGGGACAATGAAGCCTACGGCTTTCCCTTAATGCTTTTACAGCCTGCTGAGATCTGAAATGAAACCTCCTCATGGTTCTTTAATAACAAATTCATTGCTAACTACATATGTCAGAATTCATGCTCTTTGATGCGCCTTCCCACAGCAGCATGTAAACATCACTATTGCAAAGCCCTGTGCAGTGACTACACTACTGCTCTGACTGCCAGATTAATGATCCTATTTCTAAAAGAGAAACAACAATGCCTGAGCCTGACTAGCTCTACTCTGTCTGTTCCATAGTATCTGGGCTTCACCTGAGACCCTAGCTGGACCCCATGTGGCACATAATCCTGGGTGCTATGTTTTGTAGTACATTATGGGCCAGTTCCTGCAGAACTTTCTGTTTATTTTTCATCTGCTGAATCTACACTGTTTTGATGTGTATTGCCTACATCTGCAACAATTTACCAAAGCTGGGAAAACTGCAGCTATTATGTATAAATTACTCTGTACTAATTTCTATCACGTGAACGCTTACAAAGCTGCTTGGCTTACTAAGTACACTAGACTTTAATTGTTCTTATGCGTTTTATGTCTCCTGTGTGTTATGTCTTATTTATTTAATTTGTATGTTTTTACTGTTAAGTTCCAACTGGGCATTATCTACTTTCATGGAGACCTGGGAAGCAAAATTATACATTTTCAGTGCACGGCAAGTGGCAACAAACATAGTTCATGCACTCAGATAAACATACCTGGCAAGAAACATACAGAAATGAAAATTTAACATAAAGAAAAGAGTAACCAGACACTGACATATGCTGTTTTATTGATAAAGCCACTGAGTGTGAAGTATAATTAGCATGCGAAATAATGCATTTATTGCATATCTACATATTTACAGGGTTACAGCAGATAGAGAAAAGACTAGAAAGCATGCCTTATAGTCCTCACCTGTGAAAGTTAATAAAAAACTGATGGAGTACCTATCACTACAAAGGAAACACAAGAATAATAAGGTGAGCAGTACCAGGGTCAGTGTCAGAAGATTACGTTATGGTTAACAACAGAAATTGTACTGTGGTACAGAGTGAGACCCGAAAAGAACCCGCACAGTCATCCTAACTGATAACATAAGGACCAGACAGGAAGATCAGTGACAGTGCGTAACAGTCACCAATCACAGCACATCAGGTCCAGACAAGATCAGTGACAGTGCGTGACAGTCACCAATCACAGCACATCAGGACCAGACAGGAAGATCAATGACAGTGCGTAACAGTCACCAATCACAGCACATCAGGACCAGCCTGGAAGATCAGTAACAGTGTGTAACAGTCAGCAATCACAGCACATCAGGTCCAGACAAGATCAGTGACAGTGCGTGACAGTCACCAATCACAGAACATCAGGACCAGACAGGAAGATCAATGACAGTGCGTAACAGTCACCAATCACAGCACATCAGGACCAGCCTGGAAGATCAGTAACAGTGTGTAACAGTCAGCAATCACAGCTGTTACAGCTGCTTCATAACTGCTTAAGGCCTTCCCAAAGGATGTATTCATTTTGTTAATGGCAATACAAAGTTACATAGAAAACACATTTCATAATCTAGATATAACTGAACCAACAGATAATTAAAGTATTTTGCAACTTTAATGATACTTGCTAAACATAGTGAAAGGATTCTTAAGAGAGTAAAGACAGAGCTGATGGAAGGCCGTTTTTTTTGGGAGCGGGGCATTGGATAGAGTCACCCACTCTTAGTTGTGCATGTTTTGCTCAAATGTCATCCAATGTATGTTTTGTAGTTATTTACAGCAATGAGTCTGTGGAAGATGATTTAAGGCAAGTTTTGTGCTATTCTAGCATTCGCTTGTTTGAGTTTAGTGGACTGACAAAACTGAAGGCTATTGAGCATACCGGAGGCATGCACTATACTGAGCGGTGTTTAGGACTAACCTATGACTACACATGTTGCACCTGTAAGAACATACTAAGTTCTGTAAAGAAGCCCACATTTCTGCTTAGTGTCTGGAACTGCCTGGATCACACACAAGTCATATTGTAGCTGATTATCAACAACAATATAAAGGCGTTAGGATGACATAACAATTCCAGATGAGATTTAACCTGCTTTAAATTCTGAGTTTAGATAAAGCACTGAACTTTATGTTGCCAGTGATGGGTAACAAATTTGAATTTCTTCAGAGTGAGAATGAAACAAGACTCTGTGATCCAGGTTTGAATCATATCAAAGCTATTCTGAAGTTGATATGATGACCAAGTCCAACAAAAAGAGATTATCAGTATATTGTATAACCTTATTAGTTCTAGAAATGAGAAGGCATATTATTCACAATGATGGGAAATGAAAGGGGACCAAAAACAGGCCTTGGCAGACACCTCCAGAGAATATTTTAGCAGAAGACCTGCTATCCTTTAGCATACTGATTAACATTAACACGAAAGATAATCTGTAACTGTTTAAAGGAGTGGACAGAAATGACATACCCTGTCTCATGAGGTAATAGTGAGCCATGGTTTATTTTATCAAGTGCTTTAAAGAAATCTATGAACATTAAAGCCACACCACAGCCTTATAATTCAGCCTCCTTCTTGCAAGTCTAAAAAGTTAACAGTGCTCTGTGGATGGAGTGTATATGGAACAGCACTACAGCTGGAAAACACCAGACTGCTGTGGGAATGGAGCAGCACTACAGTGGGGCTGCACCAGGCTGCTATGACAACAAAGCATCACTATAGCGAGGCAACACCAGGCTGCTGTGTAAATGAAGCTGCACTACAGTGGGGCAACACCAGGTTGTTGTATGTCTGGAGCAGCACTACAGTGGGGCAACACCAGGCTGCTGTGGGAAAGTAGCAGCACCATAGTGAAGCTGCACCAGGCTGCTGTGGGAATAGAGCAGCACTACAGTGGGGCTGCACCACACTGCTGTGGGAATGGAGCAGCACTACAGTGGGGCTGCACCAGGCTGCTGTGGGAATGGAGCAGCACTACAGCAGGGCAACACCAGGCTGCTGTGTGAATGGAGCAGCACTACAGTGGGGCTGCACCAGGCTGCTATGGGAATGGAGCAGCACTACAGCAGGGCAACACCAGGCTGATGTGTAAATTAAGCCGCACTACAGTGGGGCAACACCAGGCTGCTGTGCGAAAGTAGTAGCACTACAGTGGAGCTGCACCAGACTGTTGTGGGAATAGAGCAGCACTACAGCGAGGCTGCTTCCGACTGCTGTGGGAATGGAGCAGCACTACCATTGGGCTGCACCAGGCTGCTGTGGGAATGGAGCAGCACTACAGTGGGGCTGCACCAAACTCTTGTGGGAATAGAGCAGCACTACAGTGGGGCATATGACTAATATGATGGCTATCATGATGACAGCAAGCTATCACAGCCAAGTGATTGTGCACTCAGGCATACAATACAGAGCTACATAGTTACATCTCTGACTTATCTGGCACAAGAAAGGCATCATAGCAGCCACCATAGAGCACAGCCAAGTGAATGTGCACTCAAGCATGCAATACAGAGCTACATAGTTACATCTCCGACTTATCCGGCACGGGAAGGGCAGCATAGCAGCGACCATAGAGCATAGCCAAGTGAATATACACCCAGGCATTCAATACGGAGCTACATAGTCACCTCTCTGACTTATCTGGCACAAAAAAGGCATCATAGCAGCCACCATAGAGCGCCGCCAAGTGAATGTGCACCCAGGCATGCAATACAGAGTGTGTGTGCGAGGGGAATGTAGGTGTGTGGTGATGTTTCATGTGTTTGTGTATGTAGTGCAACATTGGAGTTAGAATATTTAAGTAGGATATGTGTGAGGGGTGCAGGGGGGCTTGCTCCCCTGCTTGTCAGTAGTTTAGGTTTGTGTGTTTGTGTTCTGGGGGAAGGTGTGTGTGTGTGTATGTGTGTGGTGTATGTTGAGTGTAGTTTGAATTTCGCAGTTTTGATGTTTCGGTATTTTAGTGTTTTGGGTATTTGGGCTCAGGATTTTAGGCATCGGTAGTTTGGGTTTTCAGGATTTAGTAGTTGTTCTATACATACATATATATATATATATATATATATATATATATATATATATATATTCACTTCAGAAGCTCAAAATACTGAAATCTTGAATTTCAGTATCTCGAGCCCAAGAAGTGGAATCCACAAAACCATGAAAACTAAAAACCGCAAAATTCAAAATCTTGAATACTGGAAGTTTTGAATTTTGCAGTTTTACTACACACACACACACACACACACACACACACACACACACACACACACACACACACACACACACACACACACACACACACACACACACACACACACACACACACACACACACACACACACCATCCACCACACAAACACAATCACTCTACTACATGAAAGCAGGGTGGCAAGCCCCCCCACACCCCCCTACTTAAATATTCTCACTCCAAGGTTGCACTACATACAAATGCACACGAAACACCACCACACAAGCTGCTTTCTCTTCGCACACACACATCACAGCAACAAAATACACTGACACACACCACAGCCCCTACCCAAAACCTTTAACACACACTCACTTACCTGAATACATAACCATAGCGGAACTTTAGAAGTGCGAAATTAAAAACCTCCGGTATTCGAGGTTTTGAATTTCATGCTTCTAAACTTTCGCTATTATGTGGATTCGGCTTCTTGGGCTCAAAATACTGAAATTTGAGATTTCAGTATTTCGAGCTTCTGAACGGAGCCCATGTATATATATATATATATATATATATATATATATATATATATATATATATATATATATATATATATATATATATGAATATATACAGCTATCTATAGCTAATGTATCTGTATGTGTATTTTGAAGAAGGGAATATAGGTAAGGTAGTTAGATATGGGATGCAGACGGGATAAAAGGTAAAGGGCAGGTGGCATGGGCAAACAGCCAAATGTAGACCCAAGCAGATCTGTGCAACAAACGCACAAACGGTGAGGAGTACAGTGCATGGACATAGACATACAAAGGTTGGACAAGTGGTGATGGGGAGGTTCGGAGAACAAACCAGGAGTGGGAAATGACAAATAAGAGGGATACAACACCAAGATGTATGCTAGGATAGAATCCTGGAATGGATAGAGCCCAGGCCATTCCAGAAGGGAATAATGCAGGTATCATTCAGATAACTGTCTAGTATTATGGGCTGATTTCTACCCCAACTGGCCCATTTGATGCAATCTGTGCTAGATGGTGCTCTATATTGCAATGGCACTGAGTTGCCAGAACACCTCAGTAGCTACTAGAATCCACCAAGGGCAGACCCCTCTGCACCATTTATGGAAGACTAGACTTTACCCATCCTGAGATGTAGTCAAGGAGTGCACCAGTGACCCCCATCGGGTCACCTTCAGCAAGGGATACATCATCCTTACTGCAGAGAGGCAGACATGCCAGCATCTGTGGTGTAATTGGGAATGTGGAAGGTGGCAGATTCTTTTAGTCTTTAAAAATGAGGGGAATTATCTTGCCTGGATTCTAGGGAAGTGCAAAATTTAGGAAGAACTGGAGAAGGTAGCTTCACTTTGCACTTGTAAGGTTCATAGAGCTACATTTGTATTGCGTCAGAGCTAGAATGTGAAGAATGCAGAGACAGTGTCAGCAGAGGTAGAAGCCATCTGTCTGGTCTCTAAATTGGCAAGGATGCTGGAAGCTTGACAGAGTGCTCCAGGTAAATAATTTTTTTTTTTGAGTACAGCTATCTTAGATCAACAGAGTTATTCAGAGCCTTGACACTGAGGTCAATGGGTTGTAAGGTCTCACAGTGAGCTAACCATTCAATGGCCCTTGAGTTATGTTCATGGGGATGTTATCATGACAGCACTTTCAACCAATCAACTTTTAGAGGAATAAATCCAGTAAATTTCTAGAGGAACTTAGGGGTTGGAACAGTTTAATGTGAGATCGATGGACTCTGGCATGTTGCCGGAGTCAGGACAATGCCCTAGGAGTGGTGAGGAAAAACATTTAAAAATCAAGCCGGCATGGTTTGTCTGGTAGTTGTCATTGCCTCCCCCCCCCCCCCAAAGTGGGGAGCACAAATGGTCGACCATTAGACAAACACAGCTGAAACAGTACCAGAAATTAAACTAAGAGAAAATTTAACAAAGGAAATCACTGACCTCATAGCATGGAGAATGAGGCCCTGACTGCAACATTGAGAACACATGTTTGTGCAGCAGCCTGGACACCAGAGAGAGAAGGGGAGGGATGAGAGTGAGCAGCCATTGTCTACTCATCCATCCAGGGAAAGGTTTCTATTTAACTGTTTCAATGAAAACCTAGAGGGAACACCAAGTATAACATGCATGGAGAATGAGCCTGCAGAATATGTGCTGTGTAGGGACCAGGGACTGGTGATGTAGTGGCGTACATACTCCCCTTGGTGGGCACCACTAGCAGAGATCTAGTTAGCCACCATGATGGTTAGTAGCTGAAAGGGAAGGAGAGGGGAGTTCACTGCAGCCATTAGTGTGGCCCCCACCCCATACTACCTGGCTTTCACCTCTCCAGAAGGAGGAATAGGCTGATTAGGCCCTCAAGGCAATGAATAAATGGGCCAAAGGCTCTCATCCACACTGGAGAGTGCCAGACTGTTGTCCCAGAGAAAGGAAGGAATTAATGGGACAATCAGATGATGGAAAAGGCTACTGGACAAGACTCAGTGAACGGGGACAAAGAAAATCACTGTTGTGATCACCATAATGCATTCATGGGAATTAAATAGCAATACAGCCTCTAATGAAGGTAGGTGATTTGAGTGCGCTAGAGGCTGTCTTATTTGTGGGCATCTAACTTCAGGCAACATCAAGGGAAATACTGTCCAAACCTATGAGAAAAACACTGTAAATCTTTACATTACACAAATAACATTAGTTGAGCTATATTTCTGTTGTGTCATCAGGGGTAGATAGTGACAGGATGCACAGCACAAAATAGCCAATGAGCTGTTAGACTGCCCTCTACACTGCTGGTTTCTCTCTATTCACATAGGGAAAATAAATCCATTGGGAGTCTTAACTAGGAGGACCAATCAGAGCACTGGCTTTGAGGTCAGTGGGCTTCAAGGTCTCACAATGCACTTGCTAGTTGGAGAACCTTTAGTCAGTGGAGTGCTACTGCCAATCAATTTTGAGACAATTCATCCAGCAAAGCTTTGAAGATTTGTAGGACTGGAGCAGATTAGTGCAAAATGGATGGGTGAGATGCTGCTGTGATCAATGAGTGCCTCAGGGGTACTGAACTAATCAGACAGAGCTTGGTTGGCAGTTGTCAATATCCACTAAGTGGGAACAATAACTGGCTGACCACTGAGCAAACTTAGGAATTTGCCATTGGGGAGAATTGTCCCACTGCTAGCATGATGCATTCTTGGCTTCAAAATAAATCAAGATGTCAAAGGAAATACGCAAAATGAGAGCTGAACTGGGACCAGAACTAAAAATAGGAGATAATGTAAAAAATTATATTATGACCACTGTGATCTCCACACTCTCTGCCAGTAATTAAGCAGCCTGAATCCTCACCACTGACACTGAAGAGGGACGGTCACCTGGAATGCAAATGGATGCACCAAGTATTTCTAAATGCAGCTTGCTGCATTAAGCACAATTTCCCCTAAGAGCACACAGGGAACACATTCAGCCCAGTATCTAGATTTCTCTAAATCTGTCTCCACCAGTTCCCCAATAAGGCTCCCCCTGGCACAGCTGTAGGGTTAAGTCCTCAGCTGAGTGTCCAAGCCAAGTCCTCCAGCACCTTCTCTGTGAAACCAGTGCTCTGTGTCCCTGCTCCAAGTACCTGACATGCACACACTCTGTGACATTTAATTTTCATACACACACACATGGGAAAGGCTAGCACAGATTACTTTCTCTACCAACTTTGCCCAGACTATAAGGCAGATTCACTGCCACCAGTCAGTTACTATAAGGCTCTCACAAGGGTCCCCAATTATATGGTGTACAATTAATACTAATATAGGCTTACAATGGCTTGCAAGTGCAGTTAGCCTAGTACTAACCTATGAACCTATGAACAAATGGTAGTTTGACCAACAGCAAGGCTGTCAGGAGCAGTCATAGTTATCACTAAATAATTATATGCAAATACTCTTAAAGCTTAAATATTTTCTACAAGGACCAGCCACAATGAAAAGTTTAAATATATAAATAATAAAAGAACATTAAAATACTAAATATCTATTTATAGTAAACACCAGAGTTTCAGCACAGGAAATATTAAAAATAACACAGGTGGACAGGTTCACCCAGTTACAGAAAAACAATACTCAACTAATCTTACTATATTTTCCTGACTAATCTAAAGAATATTATTTGCTGGTCCACTTACTAGAGCAAGGCAAACTGAAGTAGGTGAGGAATCCTTCTATGTGAGGTCCAGAAACAGAGTGTTCAATATGACTGAGAGACTTCTCAATATAATATCTAAATACTATTTCTGGGATAGCTTATTGAATGACATCACATCTGGTCATCTGACTCTGTTTCCCACACTATCACCAACACCAGAAGATGCCAGGATTTCAGCACATATGTGTTACCATACACATAGAGATTTGCTCAGATCTACTGCAGCTCCTAGAAGTCATAAAACAATTTCACATCTCTACCCTTCCAGAGTAACAACTAGCTCCCTGCTAGAGACAATAAAGAAGGATTCCTAATACTTTGTTCCCAGACATTTTGCCACTGGCTGCAGCCAGAACTGCAAGATACAATCTTTACGGTGCAATTTAATTTCAACTATTTTTCAAAGTTAGCTGAAACTCAGATTAACCTCTTCTCTTCCAGTATCCTCTGTTAAAAATACACATTTAATTCAGTTATAATACAGTCAGGACCCACTGTTGGTACATTTTTAACACAGGCAACTTTACAGATACATTTTCAGCACAAGCATCTGTATAACTCAGTTTGTTATTCAAATAACATATATTTCTTTACAAAATTCCAGCTAGCTGTGCCTGCATATGTTACACATCCACTGCCCTACTTCTCCTGGCATAGCTGGCAGTACCTCCTACCATCACATCTTTCCCCCCTTTGAAGACTCAAGCTAGTTTTTCAAGTGCCTTTTGAGAAACATTGCTTGAGAGGAATAAGTCTATCTAGGAATACATTATCCCATACCCTGTCTTGAGAGCCCATCTGCATTGGCATTACTAACCCCACTATGGTGCTGCACTGTTATATCATAGGTTCATAGGTGTATACTAGGCAAATGGCCCTGGAGTCTTCACAAGCCTAGTCCATAGACGTTCACTGGCATTGTGCCACCATATGTTAGTTCTCAGTGCCTCTATCAGGTACAGCCACTAGAGGGATCCCCGGGGTGAACTTTCTATTTCCCATCCACCCATCAAGATTTCTCTTGAAGAGGGCCAGTGAGGTGCCCTGCATGACATGTGTGGGACGTCTATTCCAGAGCATGGCAGTCTCTGGGTTGTGAACCTGTCCCTCCAGCTTGTTCTGTTGATTATGGTAATGAGGTTGAGCTCTCTGGAGCATGTGGTGTGGAGGGATTGGGATTTCTTTATATGTAGCATTTCTAACAGAGCTGGGTCAGACATGGCTTTGTAAGTCAAGCATAGACCACCTCTTAACAGATGATATGAGACAGAGAATAGCTGGAGTTTCTTTAGTCTGTCCATGTACAACATGTGTTTAAGGCCTAGGATCCTCCTTGTGAGGTATTTTGTGGCCTTTCCAGCTGTTGCATGTGTCTAGTGAGGTGCATGCCAAATGGAGCATTATACTTGATGATTAGCCTAATGAGGGAAGAGTAGAGAGAGGTGATGACCTCTTTCTTCCTGGATGCAGAACCCTTGGTAATGAGATGTGCCACATAAAAGGACTTTCTGACCACAGTGGCAATGTGGTGGTCGAAGGAGAGGTTGTTGTCAACCTGTGTTCACAGATCTGTTATAATGCCTTCAGTGTTCAGTGGGCTCCCATCAATGTGGTAATTAGTGGAAAATCAGTTTTTCCCAAAGAGGATGACAACACATTTTTGACATTAAGCTTAAGGCCATAGTTTCGACACCAGTCATTGGTCTCAGTGAGGCCTTTCTGTAGGATGTCTACATCACTTGGGGAGTTAATAATGGCTCCCTGCTTGCAGTCGTCTGTGAACTTGGTCAGCCAGAGTCCCTCCATGTTGGTCTAGACTTCTGAGAAGTAGATGCCAAACAGGAGAGGACCCAGGACCAATCCCTGTGGGACACCATTCATGACTGGTCAGCAGTCTGACTTGGAATCTGCTACTTTCCCACTCTGGGTTCTATCTGTGAGCCTATTTGCAACCCAACTAGTGATATAGGAGTTGCCTAGTTTGGTGAGATTATCAATAATTCCTGAGTGGAGAATGGTATCAATGGCCTTGTCCAGATCAAGGTAGGCTGTATGAACTGCCTTTCCCTCATCCACAGCTCTGATGACTGACTCAGAGAAGTCAACCAGGTTGAGCAGGCATGATCTACCTTTCACAAAACCAAATTGCATGGGTTCTAGAGTTTTTAGATTCCCTATAGCCTTGTTAATTAGGTCCATGATGATGTGCTCCATAGCCTTACACATCAACCTCGTCAGGCTAAGGGGGAGATAATTCCCAGGGTCTGTAGTTGCTCCCCCTTTATGGAGAGGGATAACTGTAGCAGTGTGCCAATCAGTAGGGACAAAGCTTGAGGTGAGGCTGTGATTGAACTGAGCACACAGATGTGGTGCCAGTTCACTTTGTAGTTCATGTAGAACACATCCAGGGATATTGTTGGGTCCCATGGAAGCTGTATTCTTGGTTTTGGACAATACAGCTTTAACCTGTGCTGCATTAATGCTGGGTGCCTGGCATTCCTCTGGTATTGTGATTGGTCCTTTAAAGGGGGGGGGGGGTAAAGCTGGCACTGAATCTGTTGGCCAGTTTGTTGGCAATATCTGCTGGCTCAGTATAGGAGGTAACATCATGCAGTAACTCAGAGCAAGCCTGGGTATTGCTGTGGAGATTTTTGATATAACTATAGAAGGCTTTGTGGTTGTTTTTAGTGTCTGCAGCAATTCTGCCTTCATAGCTGGCTTTAGAGGTTTTGATGAGGGATCTCACCTTTTTGTTGAGGCTAATAAGGGAGTTTTTCTAGTCTTGAGACTTCACCTTTTTCTGCAACAGTTTCTTCCTTCTGTTGTAGAGTTTATTAATGGCAGGGGACCACCAGATTGGCTTCCTTTGTTTGGAGGAGAGTGTGTTGGTTCTGTTGGATATGGTTAGTTCCATGCATCCTTTCTAAATACCCCTACAGGTGTCCTCCTTTCTAAATACCCCTACAGGTGTCCCACAAGGTTCCATTCTGGGCCACCTTCTCTTTAATATTTTCATTAATGACTTTTTCCATGCTATCCCTCAAGCTAATATTATTCAATATGCAGATGATTCCACAATCATCTGCGCTGCCTCATCCATCCCAACTCTTTTAAACCTAACCCAGGATGCCCTCTCCACCACTGAAAATTGGATGAAAGACAACCATCTAGCTCTTAATGCTGCTAAAACCAAACTCATGATATTTACTCCTTCAAAAACTACTAACATCGATCATAAATCATCTCCATCTCCAGTCAAAATAACATCCCCCTTGAGCTTGTATCAGAAACCAAACTATTAGGAGTCCAAATTGATGACAAGCTTAAATTCAATTCCAATCTACTACAAAACATAAATAAAACCCACCAAAAACTTGGCATGCTCTACCGTCATAATCGATTCCTCAGCTCAACTACTAAGATTACTCTCTCTACTACATTTCTCCTACCCTCCCTTCTCTATGGGGCACCTCTTCTTACTAACCTACAATCCTCCCTCAAAACCAAACTGTCCTCTTGTTACAATAAAATTGCCAAATTTGCCACTTGTAACAAATCATCAACCCACCACTGTGAACCACTCCACAAACTGAACTGGTTAGAACTACCCAACTACCTCTCCTACACCCAAATCACATATGCTCACAAACTGATTTTCCAGCCATCCCTCTGCCCTGCACTCTCGTCTACCTTTAAAATGCACCACACTCAATGACATCTAAGATGAAACAATCAAAACCTCATAGAAATTCACAGACCCCTCCACCCTCCTGGACAAAACCTCCTGTCCTTCTCACTAGCACGCTTATGGAACTCCCTTCTTCCCTCCATTCATACCATTACAAGCCTCCCATCCTTTAAATAATCACTCCACTCTCATCTAACCTCCACATGGGAGTGCTCCTGCTCTCACCCCTCATAACCTACTCTTTACTCTAGTACTTTTTCTCTTCTTTCACTCTAAACACCAGGTAGCATTACTCATGGGCTACCAGTATACTGCTCTCACACCTCATAACCTACTCTTTACACTAGTACTTTTCTCTTCTGTCACTCAAAATCCCAGGTAGCATTACTCATTGGCTACCAGCATACGAACTGACTCTCCTCAAAAAAAAAAATATATATATATATTGTTGCTCTTATAACCTGTGTTTTTAGCTCTCTCTACATGTTTAATTACATAAACTGTACAATGTTTAACCCCATGTAATGTATATATATATCCTCATCTTTGTGTAATCTGTATGTGGAGCTTTTCTCTCCAGGACTCCATTGAAAACGGGTTCTTCGAGCCCAATGGACTATCCTGGTTAAACAAATGCAAATAAATAAATAAATAAATAAATTTATGTAAGTGTCCGTACAATGCATTGGTGTATGATTTGGCAGTCATGCATCTATTTTCCATTGACATGGGTGCCATGAAGTTAGCCACCTCTGTTTTTAGTAGCCTATGCCTGCAACCCTAGGCTTCACCTTAGTAACTTGGCATTTTGCTAGCTGGCTCAATGTAGCCATGTTAAGGGATTGTGGTCTGTAACTACAGTGCATTTCCTTCCATACAGATAAGGTTGAAGTTTCTGCAGTGCCCACACTACGTCTAGACATTCTTTTTCTACTGCTGCGTAACGTTCCTCCTTAGGTTGGAGCCTACAGCTGAGATATACCATTGGGTTATCCTCTCCCTCTAATGAAACCTGTCTGACTACAGCCTCCACCCCATCGTTCAAATAATCCATGTGCACAACATATTCTTTGCTGTAAACTGGACAGACTAACACACGTGGTCCTCCCAAAGTCCCTTTAAAGCTTTTGGAATGCCTGATCACAGGCTGGGGTCCACACTACCTTGTCTGGCCTGTTTTCCTTGTCAGATGTGTGAGAGGAGCATCTATTGTACTATAATTGGGAATGAACTTTCTTTAGTACCCCACTATCCCCAAGAATGCCCTCACCTGTTTTTTTGTAACTGAGACAGGCCACGCCTGAATGGCTTCCACTTTGGCAAGTTCTAGCCTGATCTTATCCCTCCTCAGTCCGTCCCAGGTAGGAGACCTCTGTCATACCCACCTGACATTTACTGGGCTTAATGGTCAACACTGCCCTTTGCAATCTGCCTAACACTCCCTGACATGCTGAAGTTGCTCTTGCCAGGAATCGGTGTATATAACAATATCATCCAGGTAAGCAAGGTCATAATCTCCTGCTTCTGTTAGAATATGATCTACAAGAATCTGGAAGGTTGATGGGGCATTTTTCATTCCCAAGGGCATCTTTGTGAACGCGTATAATCTGAAAGGTGTCGCAAAGGTTGACCTCTCTCTAGCTGTGGGAGTCAAGGTCACCTGCCAGAAACCTTTGGATAGATCAATAGTAGTCAGATACTTAGCCCCACCCAGCTGCTCTAAGGCTTCATCTGTCCTAGGTATGGGGTAAGCATATGACTCTGTGTGACTATTTAGTTTCCTGTAGTACACACAGAACCTGGTGCTGCCATCTTTCTTTGATAGCAGCACCACTGGAGAGGCCCAGGGACTGCTGGACTCCTGAAGTATCCCCATTTCCAACATTTCCTATATCTCCTCCTTCAGAGTCTGTCTGACTTGTTCAGGCACCCTGTAAGGGGCCTGCTTAATAGGTTTTTGGGGTCCTGCATCCACATGGTGCTGCACCACGTGGGTGCACCCAGATTTCCCAGAGAACACCCCCCCAAACTTCTGTAACACTGCTCAGATTTCTTGAACCTCAGTAAGGGATAGCCACTGGGACATTGCTACCCCTTCCACTGAGGTGTCAGTCTGAGCCTCACTGAGGAGATGTCACCAGACCCCTTCAGACTCCTCCTGCCGTCCACTGCAAATACCCAGCTCTAGGGCCTCCCTATCTTGGTAAGGTTTCATCATGTTCACATGGTACAGTTTGTGCCCTGCCTCCTGCCTAGCAGTTCTACCATGCAGTTAACATCATTGACTTTCCTTATCACTTTGTAGGGTCTCTCCTAAGCTGCTAGCAGCTTATTGTTTCTGACAAGAATGAGAACCATAACTTGCTGTCCCACAGCACACTCTTGGGCTTGAGCATTCCTGCCATACCAGACCTTTTTCTGCTGTTGGGTTCCTGCCAGATTCCCCTGGGCCAAGTCCATGAGCTCCATAAGCCTTGCCCTGAGGTTTAGGACATATGCCACAACAGACTCCTTGTCAGATTCACACTCACCCTCCCACTCATCTCCAATCAAATCTAGAGGTCCCCTCACCCTATGCTCATACAGCAACTCAAAGGGTGAAAAAGCTTTGGATTCCTGGTGTACCTCTCTGTATGCAAAGAGCAGATGGGGCAAATATTTATCCTACTCTCTCTTAAACTGGTCTGCAAATGCCCATAGCATGGTCTTTAGTGTAGAGTTTAACCTCTCACAAGACCATTAGTCTGGGGATGGTAGTGGGTGATCTTTAGGTGCTTCACCCCACAACACTCCCACAGACAATACAGCAGGTTTGACATGAAATTGGCCCCTCCGTCAGTTAATATTTCTCTCTGGAAACCTACCCTGCTGAAAATCTCTAACAAAACGTTTGCCACTTTCTCTGTCTCAATTGAAGACAGAGCCACTGTCTCAGGGTATCTAGTTGCATAATCTACAAACACCAGGATATACTTCTTCCCTGTGGAACTTGGGGTACTCAGAGGCCCCACAATATCCATAGCTACCATCTGAAATGGCTCCTCAATCACAGGCAAAGACATCAAAGGAGCTTTGACCTTATCCCCTGCCTTGCGTACTTTTTGGCACTGCTCACAGGTCCCACAGTTTATTTATTATTTTATTTATTTCAGTTTGATGACCAGGGAAGTCCACTGTGTCAAGAAGACCCCATTTTCAGTGGAGGCCCAGGGAGAAAAGCTCCAAGGACAGTTACAAACATGCATAAAGTTCCATACATAAGTAAAATATTCTGTTTACAAACATATTTCATGTTATATAGTTATATACAACAAGCTGAGAATACAGTAAAATGCATGTGAGGTATACTGCAGTTCAAAGAAATACAGAATATTATTAAACGTAAGAAAATACAAATAGTAATAAGTGATTGTGGTCAGTTTTGTTTAGACAACATTAGGATGATTTTCTGGTGCAGGAAGATAACAGGGGTAACCAATGTGAAGCAGAAGATGTGCAGTGTTAGTTAGAGGGGTGTAATAACAGAACAAAGTTATATTATGAGAAGAAGGAGGGATCTGAGGGGAGTTACATGTCCCCAGAGCTACACGAGGGAGTTGCAGTTCCCTGTTACATCCCTTGCAATCCCAAGTCAATAAAAGTTCTGCATAATACATCTGGAATGCTTTATGCCCATATGACCTACAAAATGAATGTCATGGGCTATGGTTAAAAGTGCCAGATGGTAAGTTCTAGACACTACCAACTGATGTATTCTCTTACCCTCTAGCCCTCCCTCAGGGATCCACTCTCTGTACAGTAACCCTTTGTTCCAGTATACCAATTCCTCCTTTCCTTGAGAATCAGGTGCCTCTTTAGCTACCTCCCTCAAGCCTTGTAATGTAGGGTCTGAGAGTTGAGCCTGTCTCAACTCTACTTTTGTGCCTCTTCCCAGCTTCCTCTCCACAGGAAGTCTGGTATCCTCTGACAGCAGTGCCTGGGTAATAACACTCACCTCTGCCTTTGCAGTCACTGTCCAAGGGTACATCAGTACCTCCCAGAAGCTGTGGCTCACCTTCAGGCTCACTACTACAGGGTAGCTCCCTCTCTGATGCAACCACCTCACCAGCCCTGGCTTCAGGTGCGGTACCTAGCTGGGTCTCCTCCAGGCTACCAGACCCATATGACTGTCAACAAGCCTGACTGCATGTAACTGCATGCACACATGGTACTGCATTATCAAAATTATTCCCTATCAGGACATCTGCAGGGTTATCCTCAAACACTCCTACTTGCTTGCTTCCTTTTCCACTCTCCCAGTCAAGATGAACCCTACCTAAAGGCATTTGGAATGTGGTCCCTCCTAAAGCTCTGACTGGAGTGGACTGCCCAAGCAAGGACTGCTCCTCTTTAGCCACTGCAGGCTTCACAATGGTTATATCAGGGGCTGTGTCTTTCTTGGCAGTAGCCTGTTTTCCATCTACCAAGATCGGATATAAACTCTGCTGGTAGTTTGGTACCCCTGTTGTCTCCAGACAAATTACCACTGGCATACTGTTATTCCTACTTGCTGGCTCCCCCAACTTTCATTCCCCACCTTGCTTCAGTGGACATCTATATAATACATGGCCCCACCGGCTACATTTAAAACATTTAACCCTTGATCCTGGCCATGAACCTGAACTAGTGGCTCCCCCTGTTACTGATGGACTCTGCTGGACTGGTTTAGACTGCTTCCTATGTGTTCCCTTATACCCATGTGTAGCACTGGGTATCCCTTTCCTGTGCAGGGAAGACCTGTTTGCTAAGTAGAGATCCCCCTTTTTCCCCAACTCATCTGCAGAGTTGCACTCTCAGTCTGCCAACCAGACTGCTGCAGTTTGCTGTGAGGGAAAGGTTGATTTGTTTTTTATTTGTATTCTAAATTACTTTATTGCCTTTTTCTATTTTGTATACAGTGATTTGTTTTCTTTACACTGTGTTTTACTTGTATTCTACTTTTAACTGCATATTAAAACTTGAAAAGACACCACAGCTCTGCCTCTTGTTAGTCATACAGAAACTGGAACATGTCAATTAAGGAGTCACACATAAGTTAGAACAGGTTACCTGAGGTTAATCATCAGTGAACTGAGGGGGTGGAGCTAGGGACTATACCTTCTATTTAAGGGGTGAAATAAAACAGTTCAGATCTTTACTGGAAAGGCTCACCCAGACTCTGCTGCAGTTTGCTGTGAGAGAAAGGTTGGCTTGCTTTTTATTTGTTGTATTCTGTATTGCTTTATTGCCTTTTTCTATTTTGTATACTATGATTTGTTTTCTTTACACTGTGTTTTACTTGTATTCTGCTTTTAACTGCATATTAAAACTTGAAGCCGCCACAGCTCTGCCTCTTATGAGTCAGACAGAAAATGTTCCCACCTTCTCATCCGGTTGCTGTTGTGTTCTTAAACATCACTGTCTTTCTAGTTGCCTGCCCTTTATGTTAATTTGACATACTGGTTGGTGTGAGTAAGCACAAAATTATAATTTTGTGAAATCACTCCCCTTGAACTGTCTAAATGTATTGGCCATCCTACTGTATTCCATAGTACCCGAATAAAAAGTGACCACCCCCTTTCAATCTATATTGCTGTTTTAAAAATAGTGACTCTCCACTAAAACTTAACTTTTTAGACGGGTAAAACTTAAGTTACCTACTTTCACATCTAACTCCTGAAGGGCACACTGCAGTGTTTAGGATAAACCATTTTTCTCATCTTACCTTTAAGCATCTATTGTAAGACCACCATTTATTGGAGAGCCCACATTCTGCATCTTGGGATTAGTGCTTCTGTTTTCTCCTGGGGAGAGAAGGAGTGCAGTTACATTATTTCCTGGAGACTGCTGATCACCAGGAAGCTTAATAACTGCTTTATAGGTGACAGCTTGGAATCTGTGCTTATACTCTGATCCTGGTGAGAGTAGGAGTGGAGTGCATTGATTCCTGACTGTTTCTGGTTGGAGTGTGAGTGTCTCTGTTTAATGTACCTGATTGGTCTGGTTGCTATTCGAGGCATCTACTAGAAAAAGGCTACAAGCCTGCAGACCCTTGCATCATCTAGGACAAGATTGTGGATCACCAAACAAGCCATGACCTGCTTCTCTTCTTGGGATTGGTGCTAACATTTTGCTTCTGGTGAGAGAAGAACCAAAGGAGTATTGTATCCCAGCAAAGTGAAACTGTGGTGATGTCAGCATTAGTAGTAGCCAGGCAGTAGCCAATCATGTGACTCCCCTCTTTTCATCATTCTTCACAACCTAATTCTTTATTTTCAGTAAGTACTGCTTGATTTCTTCCTTACATTAGAATATCTGCCTAAATACTTCATCCTTAAATGTTCAGGGTCTACATATTAGTTTCCCCTCAAGTGTTTTGCAGTGCGCTGTACAGACTCGGACACTTTGAGTGACATTTTTCCTATAAAAGGCTTCAGTACTTAATATATTGAGCTCATATCCAGGCATGTCTAAAGGTCAGTTCTCTGTGCTTTCTCCTGTCAACCTGGTAAACTTGGGCATCCTGAGGCAATGTAGCAACTGCCTCATGTAGACAGACAACCCTCTCCTCTTACCTCCCAACACTATGACTTATGAGAGATGCACATATATAGCCAAATCGGAAGCCAAGCACTCTGCAGCCAAGACTGGGTTAGCCAGTCAAGAGAAGAAGGTTAACACCTGCACCACACCACAGTCAACAAATAGCCATCCAGAACTTACACCACCACAACCCTCACATAGTAACACAAAACACACACTTTCTTTCATGAAGGCTCTCAAAAATCTGCACAAGCAACACAGACCTCCGAAGCAGAAATGCAAACAACCACCACATCCCAGCACAAACCATGAGATACATAGCTCACATAAACAGTGTGCCACTCAACCAAAGCCCATAAGGCAAAACAACTTACCCAATACACTAGTCATAGGTGACTCAATAGTAAGGCACACTGATGTCCCACTCACTAGGTTGAATAAGGAGAAAGTTATGATCAGCTGCCAGTCAGGTGCCAGGATCTGCCACATAATGCATGCACTCAGGTCACTCCACAACAGGTAGAAATATGACTCTGTCATTGTCCATGTTGGTGTGAATGACCTGAGATGTACCTCCCTGGACTACATAAAAAGAGACATAGAGGAGCTCTTGGATCTTGTAGCCCAGGCAGGTATGACCCTAGCAGTGAGTAGCATCCTACTGTCACCCAAAATGATACCACAGTACAAGCAGAAAATGATTGACTTCAACAATTGGCTAAGTTTCTGGTGTCATTCTAAGGGGATCCAGTATCTGTCTGCCTGGGATGACATGATTGATAGACTTCGATGCTTCACCAGAGATGGCCTGCACCTGTCACCCCAGGGATTCCGGATACTGGCCAAGGCTCTTGACACCCCTATAGTGCCTCTTTTAGGTAATGTCCTGAAGACAATATTACCACCATAACAGCTACAAGCAAACAAAATCTGAGGGTTATGCTACTCAATGCTAAGACTAAATCTCAAAATGCACTCGCTCGAAGCACTCCTTAAAATGGAGAACATCGACATCTGTGCAGTGACCGAGACCTGGTTCAAGGCTCCGGAGAGCAACCCAGCACTACCAAACTATAATTCATACCACACCTTTCGGCCCCTAAACCTGGACCAAAGCACTAAAGGTGGTGGCGTCTCCATATTCATAAAGGATATGCACATCCCCAGACTAGTAGCCCAACATAACGCATCAGAGATACTTCAGGTACAACTAAAACTGGGTAAAACTGCAATCTAGGTTGTACCCTGCTATAGATCCCCCACCATGTCCCAAGACTCACTCCACATTCCTAAGCACACTGGAAAATATTACGGTACAACCCAATACCCTTATACTGGGAGACTTTAACTACCCCCTCCATTAACTGGGAAATTTACTCATGTACCAGCACACTTGCTCAACTTTTTGTGGAATTCATTAATTCCACCGCCCTGGACCAACTCATTCCTACCCCCACCAGGGGTAGAAACATCCTTGACCTGGTCATTACTAACATGGGCGACCGTTGCTCTGCACCAGTAATCAACTCCTCCCTGGTCAGATCTGACCACAAGCTAATCACCATGGATATCCACATCCCACCCTCACCCTCCCCCAAAGGAAACCACCATAAAAAACTTCTCCAAAGCCAAGTTTGGGCTTCTAAAAACAGAGGTGGATAACTTCACGACACCCATGCAAATGGAAAATAGGTGCATGACTGCTGAATCATACACCAATGCACTGTATGAGCACATACACAAGTGCATGGAACGGGCCATACCAAACATAACTGAGACTCTCTCCTCCAAAAAAGGAAGCCAATCTGGTGGTCCCCCACCATAAATAAACTCTACAACAGAAGGAAAAAACTGTTGCAGAAAAGGGTGAATTCCCAAGACTGGAAAAACTCCCTTGTTAGCCTCAGCAAAAAACTGAGATCCATCATCAAATCCTCTAAAGCTAACTATGAAAACAAAATTGCTGCAGATTCTAAAGACAACCACAAGGCATTCTATAGTTATGTCAAGAATCTACATGGCAATACTCAGATCTGCTCTGAGTTACAACACAATGGCAATACATATACAGAATGAACTGATATTGCCAACACATTGGCCAACAGGTTCAATGCAAACTTTACCCCCCTTTCATCCCCAAAAGGGCCTATCACAATGCCTGAGGAATGCCAAGTCCCTATTATCACAGCTGCACAGGTAAAAAACACCCTGCCCAAAGCCAAAAATACAGCTTCCATTGGACCTGATATCCCTGGCTGTGTTCTACATGAATTACAAAGTGAACTGGCACCACACCTGAGTACCCTGTTCAATCACAGCCTCATTTCAGGCTTTGTTCTTGCCAAATGATGCACTGCTATGGTCATCCCACTCCACAAAGGGGAGCGACTACAGACCCTGGGAACTACCACCCGATTAGTCTGATGAGTCTGATATGTAAGGCTATGGAGCGCATCTCATGGGCCTTATAAATAAGGACATAGGGAATCTCCAAACTCTGGACCCCACAAAGTTTGGGCTTGTGAAAGGTAGATCATGCTTGCTCAACCTGATTTACTTCTCCAAAGCTGTGGATGAGGGTAAGGTAGTTCACACAGCCTACCTAGATCTTGCCAAGGCCTTCAACAACATCCTTCACTCAGGAATCATAGATAGACTCACTAAACTAGGCATAAACCCCTATGTAATAAGATGGGGTGCCAAATGGCTCACTGATAGAACCCACACTTTGAAAGTAGCTGACTCCAAATCTGACTTCCGACCAGTTGCAAGTGGTGTCCCACAGGGATCAGTCCTAGGTCCTCTCCTGTTTGGCATTTACTTTTCTGAGGTTCAAGCCAACACAAAGGGACTCTGGCTGACCAAGTTCACAGATGATTGCAAACTGGGAGCCATTATTGATTCTCTAACTGATATAGACATTCTACAAAAAGGCCTCACTAACACCAGTGACTGGTGCCAGAACCATGGCCTTAAGCTCAATACCAAAAAATGCATTGTCATTCCCTTTGGGAAAAATTCGGTGCCCATGATCTATCACATAGGCGGTAGCCCACTAAAGACCAAAGGTGTGATAAGAGACCTGGGGACACAGGTTGACAGCACCCTCTCCTTTGATGACCACATTGCCACTGTAGTCAAAAAGTCCGATGTGGCACATCTCATTACAAAAGGTTTCTCATCCAGTAAGAAAGAGGTCATAATCCCTCTTTACTTGTCCCTCATTAGACCTATTATAGAATACAATGCCCCATTTGGTATGTACCTCACTAGACACCTACAACAACTGGAAAGGCCACAAAAATACCTCACTAAGAGGATCTTAGGCCTTAGACGCATGCACTATATGAACAGACTCAAAAAACTCCAGCTATGCTGTCTATTTTTGTCTACTTAGAGGCGATCTTTGCTTGACCTACAAAGCCATGTCTGACCCAGAGCTGCTAGATATGCTACACCTAACGATATCCCAATCCCTCCTTGCTGCATGCTCCAGGGACCTAAACCTCATTGCCACAATAAACAGAACATGCTGGAGGAACAGGTTCCTAACCCAGAGACTTCCCATATTCTGGAACAAACTCAGCATTCACGTCAAGCAGAACACTTCACTGGTCCTCTTTAAGAGAAATCTTGACAAGTGGATAGGCAATAGGAAGTTCACCCCGGGGATCACTTCAGTGGCCTTGCTTGACAGGGGCACTAGGAACTAACTTTGGGTGGCATGATGCTAGGGAATCTGGTTGGGCTAGGCTTATATAGGCTCCAGGGCCATTAGCTGAGTACACACCTATGAACTTATCTCATCAGGCAAAATGCTAAAGGCTTGTTCCATCACTTAAAGGTCTTCCAGCCCTTCAAAAGTGGTGACCTGACACACACTCACCCACCTATGAAAATAAGTACTTAATTCAGCAATATAATCACACACACTTTCATCTGCCTTGTGTCTATACTCACAAAACTTTTTTCTATAAGCTTCAGGTGTTAACTTACAGCATTCAAGCAAACAACATTTGACTTTATCATAATTTAAACAACCAATATCAGACAATTTAGAAACAGCAGTTACAGCTTTACCATGGAGTAAGGGGGTCAGGAACCGTACCCAAAGCCCTTTGTCACCATTATACTGTTTACATACTCTTTCAAATATATGAATAAAGCTACCAGAATTATCACCCTCTGTAAATTGTGGAAGAAATGCACTGATGTTTATTGCTTCTGGGGTTTGGTTATTCCATTCCTCATTATCTCCATGAACCCTAATGAAGAGTCAGTATCTCCCTCTCATGTTGAAGCTATTTTTCATTTGCTTCAGCCACCAAATTCCATAGTCTCTTTGTTGATCTTAATTGCATCTGTTCCTCCTTTTCTTCAGCCTCCAAACACCACATTCTCTCTGTTGATTCTAATTCCAAATATTTGTCCTCAAGTATAAGACTTTTTAACTCCAGATGGATTTTTAAGTCCTCTGAGGAAAAGGTGAGCTGTCCTATTTCTGAGAGCTGCAAATTGCCATCAACAGCCTGGTTATCCCATGGGTGCTGGTCTGACCTGTGACTAAAGCTGAAATAATTTCCTCTTTAGTCAGACTGGCATGCACCAATCCACTGTCTTTACACATCTTGGCCAACTGGTTCTTTGTCAGCTTGCCATAGTCCTCTGCTGACATCTTTGCCTGCTTTCCCTGACTAAACTAAACTAACAAAAACATTAAATAGAACTATTGTGAAAT
Organism: Protopterus annectens; assembly: GCF_019279795.1. Lineage (NCBI taxonomy): Eukaryota > Metazoa > Chordata > Ceratodontiformes > Protopteridae > Protopterus > Protopterus annectens. Next base: position 43,171,436 of record NC_056739.1, read on the forward strand.
GAAACTCTGAATGTTTACCTTGTGGCTGTTTGAGAGGACACAGCTTTAGCAACAACTGCCTGCAGGCTACAGAAGTTCAATTAATATCCACACCACTGCTCACCAATATGTGACATCCCCACCCTAGGCCAGTAATCAAGGATCCTGAATCCTCACCACTGACACTGGAGAGGGATATTCAATTGGAATACAAATGGATACACCCAGTATTTCCAGATGCAGCTATCTGCATCAAGCACAATTTCCCTTAAGAGCACACAGGGAACACAGTCAGCCTGGGGTCTGGATTTATCTATATCTGTCTCTCCCCAGGTCACCAATAAGACTCTCCCCGACACAGCTGCAGGGATAAGCCCTCAACCGAGTATCGAAGGCAAGTCCTCCAGCACCCTTTCTGTGAAACCATTGTTTCATGTCCCTTCTCTAAGTAGCTGACACACACGCATTCTTTGAGAGTTAATTTTCACACACAGACCTGTGAAAGGCTGGCACAGATTACCCACTCTACCAACTTTGCCCAGACTATAAGGTAGATTCACTCCCACCAATCAGTTACTATAAGGCTCTTATAATGGTCCCCAATTATACTATGTACAACTAATACTAATAGAAATGGTAGTTTGACTAATAGCAAGGCTTTCTGGAGTGGCCAGAGTTATCACCAAATAAATATATGCAAATACTCTCAAAGCTTAAATAGTTTCTAAAAGGATCAGCCACAATGAAAAGTTTAAATATATTTAATAATAAAAGAACATGAAAATACTAAATATCTATTTACAGTAAACACTAGAATTTCAAGGCACATGAACTATTAAAAATAACACAGGTGGACAGGTTCACACAGTTACATAAAAACAATACTTAACTAATTTCACTATATTTTCCTGACTAATCTAAAGAATACTATTCCCTGTCTGCTTACTAGAGCTAGGCAAAATGAAGTAGATGAGGGATCCTTCTATGTCAGATTCCAGAAACAGAGTGCTAAGTCTGAATGACAGACTTCTCAATATAATATCTAAATTTTATTTCTGGGATAGCTTATAGGTTGAAATCACATCTAGTCATATGACTCTGTTTCCCACACTATCACCAACACTAGAAGCTGTGAGGATTTTAGCACATATGTGTTACCATACACACAGACAGAGCTTTGGTCAGATCTGCTGCAGCTCTTGGAATTCATAAAAAATTTCAAACCTCTATCCTTCCAGAGTAGCAATTAGCTCCCTGATAGAGACAGTAAAGAAGGATTCCTAATACTTGATTTCCCACACATTTTTGGCTGCAGCCAGAGCTGTAAGATACAATCTTTAAGGCCTAATTTAATTTCAACTATTTTTCAAAGTTAGGTGGGACTGAAATTAACCTCTTCTCTTCCAGCATCCTGTTAAAACATACACATTAATTCAGTTACAATACAGTCAGGACCCACTGTTGGTGCATTTTTAACACAAGCAACTTTATAAATACATTTTCAACACAAGCATCTGTACAAATCGGTTTGATATTCAAATAACATAATCCTTTACAACATTCCAGCTAGCTGTGCTGCTATATGTTACACATCCTATGCCCTACTTCTCCTGGCATAGTTGGCAATACCTCCTATTGTCACCAGCACCATTATAAATCCACAAGAAATAAACTTGTATGCAGAGAAGATGTTCAAATCCCATTGGAACCGTTTCCCCTGTAGGGCAATATGACTGGGCAAAGCTTTACAGCATTCTACAGACTTGTTCATTTTACAAGTGACTGTATCGAGTTCTCCAGGAAAACAAAATTAGAAACTCATCTTGTTCTAGTATTACCTGTTTTTGAATACACCATAAAAACTGAACAAAATGGCCAAGACTTGTAAGGGCTCAGGTCTAGAATACCCAACATTATTGGCTCTCTGAGGAAGTTTAGCAGAAATGTGGAAGAAGTGAGTGCAAAATTCTTTTAAACTAACCAAAGTGCAGTAGTCTAATTTTGATGCTATAAAGTTCAAGTTAAGCAATACCATGAGCCCCAAAGAGCTTGCCATAAATTGGATATCTGATTTTCTTTTCTGTTACTAGAAATCTGGATTCACAAGAGGCTACTGATTCATATATGACTGGCTTAGCTTATCAAGTGTTACTGTCAGTCACTTAATTAAGTCTGACATTCCTGACTGCTGGCCGGCTACATCATAATTGCCTGGAGCTGAAAGTGGAAAGAGGAAGGAATTTTCAGATAAGCAAGAAAAGCAGCTTTTTTTTATTTTGGGTTCGGCTGAAGTCACTTTCTCACAATTAATGGACTTAACCATGGCACCGAATACCACAAATGCAGTACCAACATTAAGTTAAAGCAAATCAGAAGCACTATGCATGTCATCTGCCTTACAAGAACTTTTGATTTTAATTGGACACAGCAGTCCACACAGCTAAGTAGCACTACAGGTGTGATTAACACCTGAGCACAATTACTACTATCGACATTAATGCATTAAGGACAGAGTCACAAACAGTGATTTCTGGTTATTTGTATTTTTCACTGTTCACATTCAAAATTTTATGTGGTATAAAAGAAGACATAGTCAGAAGTAAACTGCTGCCTGAAACAGATTTAACATGGGATTAAAATCTGTGCTACATATAGAGCAGGACAGTTAACAAGCTTTCAAGTGAAAACTCTTCCTGAAGATTTAGATGTGTGTGAAACTAAAATTAAGTGTAATTCTGGCTGCAATAGATGAAATGTTGGTTTAAAATCATGGCATAGTCTGAAAAAATAAACATGACCAACAGTACGTCACCAAAGACAGCTTCAGAAAAATCTGAAGGGCGATTGGCTCAGCAGCAGCCATTTTGTTCTAGCTGTGGTTATCTGCACAGAAGTAAGCAATGACCAGCTACATAGAGTATCACATATGTGGTCAAGTTTTCTCAAGTATGCATGCCTAGAAGAAATGGTCAGAATTCTGTTTTGCTAGCAGTTCAATCAAAAGACTTAATAACATTGCTAGCAATGATTTGACCATCTCTCATGCTGACCAGTGTAACACATGAAATAATTTGTAAGTACTGCACACTTGTGAGTTGAGACTGTGCAGAATTTCTACACTGGGAGCAAAAATACAAAAAATGTACCTCTATAAAAACACCAAACTGAACATTTGAATAAATGATAAATTGATCACATGCAAATGGTAGGTATGAGTGTAATACTATGACTGAGAGCTCATTTAAAAATTGTAATAGCCTCATTTCCAGTCTGTATCTAGTGTTTATTTGTAATTTACTCTCAGTAGAAACGAGCACTAATGTGTCAAATAATGCCAGGTTGAATGTTCAAAAGCCTAGACTACAACTTGTTTCAAGTCATATCACTTTAGCAACCTTATATTTTTGGAAGGTCGGCTTGTGAATTACTTGGCATGGGTCAGTGAATTCACAGTGTAAGATGCGAAACTGAGCACTAGCAGGTGCAATGCCACCGTAGACACTGATTCACCAATTTGTAACAAAGTCACATAGACAGTGATACAAACATTCACAATGTTTTTATTTATTTTATTTTATTCATTTATTTGGCATTTGTTTTCCAGGAAAGTCTGACTGGGCATTAATCCTGTTTTCAGTGGAGGCCGGGAGAGAAAAACTCCAACATACATAGTTTAATTAATAAACTGCATAATATTATCATATTAAGTGTAGTAACGAATAGTAGAATCAACATACAGGATAAATAAAGTCAGACCAGAAAATCTTACATTCTCAGAGTTGAAACTTCAATAATTGGCATGTTTGCTGAGGCAATGATTTTACCATTCATGAATTGAGGAAATCCCCAGCAGCAGAATTCAGTGTGGACTGATTTGGGATCACAAAGCACAACCTGAACTTTTTGACTGAAACTGATAATGTAATGCATGATGCATTTCTCATATTGAAAATTATGTCACACAATTTGCAGCATACCAAAAATGACTTGAAATATGATCTTGACTGGATGCCCAGATGGTAATAAGAAAGTTACTTTACCTATAAAAGTTTATTACACTCACTGAGATCAAATCCATTAGTCAAGAAGTCTGATGTTGAGGTGAACAGAGTGATTACTTCTAATCAATGTTCTAAACTCATATTACAGGAAATCCATGAATCACATCTAAAAGTTGTTGAACATGTGGTAAAAAAATGTCAAATTTCTAATATAGATCACAAAAGCAATTCAAAGATGTCATGATTCCTCAAGAGATTACAAATTTCCAATGGAGCAAAGTTGCTCCGGATTTGTTCCAAATCTGAGGCAATCTAGGTTGATCTTTAATCCAGATATCCTGAGGTCACTAAACTCAAAGATACATTATCACAAACTGTCAAAACTTTGTTGAAGTTATGTTGGGGGTTTTTTTGTGAGATATCACCTCTAGCTATCCCAAAAGACAAGTCTTAAAAGTGCTATCAAAAGCTAAAAATACTTCATCACCGCATTCTGACAATATCCTTCGATGCATCTTAAATTACATGAAGCAAGATTTAACCATAACCCTAACAACTCTGTTCAATCTCAGCCTCCATACATGTTTTGTACCCAGAAAATGGAGGACAGCTACACTTATTCAACTGCATGAGGGTGGACCTTCCACAGACCCAGGCAATTATGGGCTCATAAGTCTGACCAGCCTCATATGCAAAGCCATGGAAAGACTTATCATGGAACTAATCAATCAGGACATGGGATCTGTCTCAGTTTGGATTTGTCAAGGGCAGATCATGCATACTCATCCTGGTGGATTTTTTGAAAAGGTCACCAAAGCAATGAATGAAGGCAAAACAGTACACACCACATATCTGGCCAAAGCTTTTGACAAAGTTTCCCACTCAGGCATAGTAGTAAACTTGTGATAAACCCCTAGGTTACCCATTGGATTGCCGAGTGATTCAAAGTTTGAATGCAGGAAATCAAAATAGGGGAATTTACCTCTGCAAACAGACCAGTCACCAATGCAGCTCCCCAGGGCTCTCTGCTGGGACATCTCCTGTTTGGCATCTATGTTTCTGAAGTAAAAGCCAATACTAAAGGGCTCTGGATGACTAAGTGTGCAAATTCCAGCAAGTTAAGAATAGCCATTGAATCCTCAAATGACTTAGCTATCCTGCAGGAAAATGTGTCCCAAATAAAGAAATAACTGTTGCCAAAATCATGGACTGAAACTCGATGCTAAAAAATGCATTATCATATCCTTTGGGAAGATGTCTACCTCAGGGAACTACCACATTGACAATAAACCACAAGAGTTGACAAACTTGTTTAGAATTTGGGTACTTATGTAGACAATGACTTAATATTTGACCAACATGTGCCTATTGTTGTAAGAAAGCCCTTCTATATTGCACAGCTTATAAACAAAGAGATTGTGTGTAGATCTAGGGATCTCATTGTCCCGCTTTACTCAGCCCTCATTAGGTCAGTCATTGAATATAATGCCTCCTTTGGCATGTATCTGTCCAGACCAATGCAGTAACCAGAACTTCACAGAAATACCGTACTAAAAGGATACAAGGCCTAAACAACATGTCTGATATGGGCCAACTCAAGCTAGACGTGTCACTATACTTGGTATCCTACAGATTGCTAAGAGGTGACCTGTGTCAGACACACAAGGCATCCTCTGACCCAGTACTGATGAATTTACTGCACATCAGCAAGTCAAATGGCATCAGAAATACTCAGTCTAGGGATGTAAATCTCTTCTGCAAACATCAACAGAATGGTTTGGAGGGACAGGTATATCTCACAGAGGATACCACTGCTCTGGAACAGACACCCCATCCACATAAAACAAAGTTCATTCCTTTCTGAATTCAAGTGAACTAGGATTTATGGATAGGGAACAGAAAATTTACTCATAGATTGCCCCCTGTACTAATAATGGACAGAGGCAGCTCCTAAATGCTTTATTCCATGCATGGATCCCCTCAAATTAGCTTTGGTATGACCCCAGTTATTCTCATTAGGGGTAATATATAATTATCGACCATAGAATGGGTAAGATTGATCTCTAACCAGATGGGATAGGTTCATTCAAGTACAAAAACGGAATTTGGCTAGACTTAAAATGGCCCCCAAAGGCAGCTATCCTAGTACTTACCCATGAACCTATGAACCTATGTACTTTATCCTGAGAAATTGCATCACCAGCTCAAAGCAGGACTGTAATCGTTCACGTGCAAAACTACTTCAACCCCTTGCAGTTTCTGCAATAATGTGTTAATGGTAGAGGAGAATGACACCAAAGGTATCTGTACCTTCAGATTTACTTCAGCTAGAAATTATAGCAACTGTTCAAGCAGCTTCACAAACTGCCAATCAACAAAAAGCAGAAATAGAAGCTTTGTTATAACAAATCAGCCAAGTCATTACCAGTGCTGAGATGAAGAGAAATAGTTTGACTCAAAGGCCAAATGACAAGCATTCCAAGTAGCAAGAAGCAGTTGTTGAGTCTCCATTAATGTTTACTGACATATTGTTAGTCTCCATTAATGTTTACTGACATATTGTTAGTCTCCATTAATGTTTACTGACATGCTGTTAGTCTCCATTAATGTTTACTGACATATTGTTAGTCTCCATTAATGTTTACTGACATATTGTTTGTCTCCATTAATGTTTACTGACATATTGTTAGAGTCTCCATTAATGTTTACTGACATATTGTTAGTCTCCATTAATGTTTACTGACATGTTCTTAGTCTCCATTAATGTTTACTGACATATTGTTAGCCTCCATTAATGTTTACTGACATATTGTTAGAGTCTCCATTAATGTTTACTGGCATATTGTTAGAGTCTCCATTAATGTTTGCTGACATATTGTTAGTCTCCATTAATGTTTACTGACATGTTCTTAGACTCCATTAATGTTTACTGACATATTGTTAGCCTCCATTAATGTTTACTGACATATTGTTAGAGTCTCCATTAATGTTTACTGGCATATTGTTAGAGTCTCCATTAATGTTTACTGACATATTGTTAGTCTCCATTAATGTTTACTGACATGTTGTTAGACTAGAGATGAGCTTCTGCTTCAAAGAAAATCCCTGAGCCGCTCTCATCACAGAGAATTAAAATGACCGAGAAAGTACCAGTGAGAGAAAATGGGAGTCAAGAAATTTCCTGAGATCTGAAGGTGCGATTGTTTTAAAGTGCAGTCCATGCATTGCTCCTGATTGAGAACACCGTCTAGTTAATACTCCAGCTGCCATTCCAGGTGATGTAAATGTCCCACCTGATGTGTCATGAGAACCAGACATAACGTCCCCTTTGTTTTGTAAGGACTGTAGCTTATCTAGATATAGTGCAGTGATAAAAAAACCAAAGATGGATGGAAGGCTGTGACAGAAAAAAGGAACTTGAAGATGTGGAGATGAGTATATATATTCTGTGTACCAGAACATGGGAAGATTCAATTCGTGAATATTTTGTTCACGATATAAAACTGCTCTGTCCTTAGCAGAGTATGCTGAAGTATAATACAATAACAATAGATTATGCTGAAGTATAATATAATAGAGTACGCTGAAGTATAATACAATAACAGAGTACACTGAAGTATAATACAATAACAGCAGAGTACGCTGAAGTATAATACAATAACAACAGAGTACACTGAAGTATAACACAATAACAACAGAGTACGCTGAAGCATAATACAATAACAGCAGAGTACTCTTCTTCTTTTGGCTTTACCCGGTTAGGGGTCGGCACAGGAGATCATCTGTCTGCTCATGATTGGCAGTGGAGTTTTACGGTGTCAAGTTGCCAGCCCGGCACCCAACCTTCCACAGAAGGCACACACACGCACAAACTCACACCTAGGGCCAATCCAACTACTGCATGTCTTTGGGATGTGGGAGGAAACCGGAGCACCCGGAGGAAACCCACACGACCACAGGGAGGACATGCAGACTCTGCACAGAAGGCACCCCAGCTGAGAATTGAACTGGAGAACCACTTGCTGTGAGGTGGCAATGCTAACAGCTGCACCACCGTGGCTGTCAATACAATAACAACAGAGTACGCTGAAGTATAATACAATAACAACAGAGTATGATGAAGTATAACACAATAACAGCAGAGTATGCTGAAGTATAATACAATAACAGCAGAGTACGCAGAAGTATAATACAATAACAGCAGAGTATGCTGAGGTATAATACAATAACAGCAGAGTACGCTGAAGTATAATACAATAACATTACCCTAAAAGAATGAAACATATAACAATGGGTCTATATCAGAACATCAAAGTATTAAAACTTCGAATGTTCTGATATTGAACACTATTCAGCAAACGCTGAGAATAGCGAAGCTGCAGAACAGCGAATTCTTTCCTCGGGAATAAATTCGGTTGGCCGTTTCTGTGGCTTTGCTATTCTTAGCACTGTGGTGGAAAGTTACGGACTGGGTTCAGGTAAGTGTGCGATTGTATGTTAGGGTTAGGGGCGGGTTAAGTGTGTTAGGGTTAGGGCCCAGGTTAGGTGAGTGTGCTATAGTGACGGACCTTAGGGTTAGGGTTTGGGTTAAGGTAAGTGGGTAGATAATAGTGTATGTTTAGTTTAGTGTAGCATTAGATGTAGGAATTTAAGTGTATGTGTGCGGTTGCTGTATGTTTGATGCGCTTGTGTTGTGTGTATGTGTTTCGGAGTAGCAAATTTTTTCCATGGGAAAAAATTTGCTGTCCTAAATGTTCAATATTTTCATGTTTAAATGTTTTGGGGCTGATGAAATAGCATTCGCTGTTTTCATCTTTCGATAGCATGATATAAACACTATAACAATAGGGTCGTGCCCCACTTACCGTCTCCTGAGGATATTCAAAACAATGCAAGGAATGACCAGTAAGCAACAATTCAAATCCTCCAACCATTGTGATAGCAATACTGAAGAGGTTACAAGAACTGTAAATATTCATCATATTGATCACTCCTGCAGTAATCTTAGCCAAATACACTAACCTCAAAAAAAAAAATCTTCTCAAACTAGCACATGCCTACAACAGCATCACCAGATTTGCCACTGGCAATCCCTTTAGAACTCACCACTGTTTAAATCTAATGCAGCTAGCCTGGATTGAACTTGAAAACTATCTGAATATCTCCCAACTAACCATTGCCCATAAGATATTTTATCAACCTAATAGCACTCCTGTACTATCCAATCTCATAATCCCCTATAAAAATCTAAACTGCCTACACTCTTCTAGTAAACTTCTAGCTAACATAACCAAGACTAACAACACAGCTGGTGATTCCCTGTTTTCTAATGCAGTGGGAAAAAACTGGAACCTACTCCCCAACGATCTTACATCACTTACTTCCTTGCCTCTCTTTAAACAAAACCTCAAAAAACAACTTAAAACACACTGGTTATGCCCCTGCAGTAACCCTGACTAACCTTCTGCTTTTTCTACCTTATAACCCTGCTTTTACTAACTTATAACCCTGACTAACCATCTGGTTTTGCTAATTTTTATTTGTGCCTCTTTCTATATATTGCAAACACTTTGCATACTTTTTGAAGCAGAAATGAACTGGTGAACACAATGGAACAGACTGCTGGACTTTATACTGTTGTTGATCACAAAACACTCTTTTTTTCATTATTTGTTCAGACCCTTTTCTCACTTTTTTGTGTAATTAATTTAGCACATAATATTTGTAACTTTTATATTAATGTACATGTCATCTCTTATCTCCATTTTTTTATTAATTTCTTCTAGTATCTTTACTTAACTACTTTCATTTACTATGTATCAACTATGATTTGCATCACTTGTATTTTTATTTCAAATTTTATAATCAATTTGTCTACTACTGGAGCTTTTCTCCCCGGGCCTCTACTGAAAATGGAAATATATCCAATTAGACTAGCCCGGTTAACAAATGTAAAATAAATAAATAAAATCTTGCCAAGGATATAACAGCCAGGCAGCTTCCAAAGCTTCAGAGCACCTTCCATGTACCCAAACTGTCAGGGGGCTTGAGCTGAGCTGACTAAAAGACAAGTCTGGGTGGAAAGCCCTTCAGAGTTTTACAGCCACCCAAACGTATGCTACTCGGAGGCGTTCAAGGAACAACGGCAGGCCTATGCTTTCTTCTCCCCTCTTTCTCTCTTACATTCAACTTGTAACAATATAAAAAAATCGTACCCAAACCATTAGCCTGCCCATCTCTTACCCCTTTATTCAACATATATATTCCCTAAAAGAACACTTAGATCAGAAGCAAAACTTCTCACCATAAATAAACCAAATAAATTCCATGGACAAAGCCTCTACTCATAGTCAGTAGCAAAAAAAATGATACTTTTTACTTTAACCACCAGAACTATTTCTAACCTACCCACCTTTAAATGATCCTTAAAAGAGTACCTTAGAAAATCATAGACCTGCTCGTGTGCCAATCCTGGCTGAACTTACTCACTGTACTTCACCCCCTCTTCAACCTAGATCACACTTCACAACCGTTTCCAGCCTCCTACTCCACTCCTTTTTGTTTTCCCACTACCTGACCTTATTTACTTCACCTCTGCACACCTTTCCTGTACCTCTTTGCTCACTACTCACCTGAGCTACCTGAAGACACCTGCACTCTTCTTATAACCCCCTTCTCTCCATCCTTCTTCCTTCTGTAACCATGATATGCACACCCTCTCTCATAATAAGACATCACGCACTTTCCCCTCACTGTCTCTAATCATGTAATCTCTCATATGTCTTAATATATCTTATTAGAATTGTCTCAGGTCTCAGTTACTGCATACTAATCTATGAATCTAGTAATATGACTAATGAGTTTTTCCTCACATATTTTCTCCAGCTCATGTTATTGTTTTTTATTGCGCTGTACTATGAAACACACATTTTTCAATCCTATGTTTCCTAGTGTAATATAATACTTTGTGATTTAACAATCTGCAATTCATTTTTGAAACACTGTGATCGTGGGGCTTTTGTCCCTGGACCTCCACTCAAAATGGGCACTTTCTGGGCCAGTTGCACTTTCCAAGTAAACAAATGTCAAATAAATAAATAAATAAATAAATTTGCTGGGCAGATATTTTCCCTTTGGGGAAAACAACTTCCATTTTCTAATTTTTGTTGATGTTTTACTTTCCTGTTGAGGAAATTATTTTAAAGCTAGGAGTGTTGTGTTTTAACAGACCGTCTCAAAACTGTTACAGCATTACTTGTCTGCGTACTGAAGGGTTTAAGATGACAGCACTAGAATTACGTCACATTTTCAGAAGACTGTGATTTGGAGAGCTTTACTTTTTACACTAAGTGTCAGAGTTTTTCGTAGAGTCTCATTTACAAATACACTCTATACTGTTGCACTTAGGACTGCAATAGTACTGAGAAAATGCCCTTCCATGGAGCAGTGTGGCATAAAGTGTGACCTTTAATATACACTTCCTTTAAATAACTGCAGCACTACAAAGCTTACAAAGCAGCTTTTCAATATACGGTAGAGGGCCTTTTAAACCACCAGGTTTCCATGTTGCTGTAGTCATCTCCCTGTAGCCATACCTACCAATTAATCTTTATAAGTAATACACAGCAGGAAATGAAACACTGAACATCTTGGTCCCAGTGCCAGTGTGGCACCATAGGGTTATAGCAGCCAGCAGTATGTAACCCTATCCATCCATCACTATCTATAAGAAGAAGTACATAATAGCCTGATGCTCATTTGAATTGTGCCATGCTATACATTACTTTATAGCACAGGTCATTTTAAGTCCTTTTCTCTGATCTGCACATTATGATAGTTTTTGTTAGAACATTAGTGAATGGCATTTTCCCATTTCCAATGGGATGGCATGGCACATTATCCCATTGCCAGTAGGATAGCATGGCATATTATCCCATTGCCGGTAGGATGGCATGGCATGTTGTCCCATTGCCAGTAGGATGGCATGGGATGTTATCCCATTGCCAGTGGGATGGCATGGCACATTATCCCATTGCCAATGGAATGGCATGGCATATTATCCCATTGCTGGTGGGATGGCATGGTATTATCCCACTGCTGGTGGGATGGCATGGCATATTATCCCATTGCCAGTAGGATAGCATGGCATATTATCCCATTGCCGGTAGGATGGCATGGCATGTTGTCCCATTGCCAGTAGGATGGCATGGGATGTTATCCCATTGCCAGTGGGATGGCATGGCACATTATCCCATTGCCGATGGAATGGCATGGCATATTATCCCATTGCTGGTGGGATGGCATGGTATTATCCCACTGCTGGTGGGATGGCATGGCATATTATCCCATTGCCAGTGGGATGTCATGACATATTATCCCATGGCCATTGGGATGGCATGGCACATTATCCCACTGCTGGTGGGATGGCATGGCACATTATCCCACTGCCAGTGGGATGGCATGGCACATTATACCAGGGCCATTATGATGGCATGGCACATTATCCCATTGCCAGTTGACTGCATGGCACATTATCTCATTGCTGATGGGATGGCATGGCACAGTATCCCATTGCCAGTGGGATGGCATGGCACATTATCCCATTGCCAGTGGGATGGCATGGCACATTATCCCATTACCTGTGGGACAGCATGGCACATTATCCAATTGCTGGTGGGATGGCATGGCACATTATCCCATTACTGGTGGGATGACATGGCACATTATCCCATTGCCAGTAGGATAGCATGGCACATTATCCCATTGCTGGTCAGATGGCATGGCATGTTATCCCATTGCCAGTGGGATGGCATGACACAGTACCCCTTTGCCAGTGGGATGGCATGACACATTATCCCATTGCTTGTGGGATGGCATGACACATTATCCCATTGCCTGTGGGATGACATGGCACATTATCCCATTGCTGGTGGGACGGCATGGCACATTATCCCATTGCCAGTGGGATGGCATGATGCATTATCTCATTGCCAGTGGGATTGCCTGGCACATTATTCCATTGCTCGTGGGATGACATGGAACATTATCCGATTGCTGGTGGGATGCCATGGCACATTATCCCATTGCCAGTGAGATGGCATGGCACATTATCCCATTGCCAGTGGGATGGTAATTCCACATTATCCCATTACCATTGGGATGGTGTGGCACATTATCCCATTACCAGTGGGATGACATGGCATATTATCTCATAGCCAGTAGGATCACATGGCACATTATCCCATTGCTGGCAGTATAGCATGATAAGTTATCCCATTGTCAGTGAGATGGCATGGCACATTATCCCATTACTGATGGGATGGCATTGCACATTATCCCCTTACTGGTGGAATGGCATGGCACATTATCCCATTGCTGGCAGGATAGAATGGCACATTATCCCATTGCCAGTGGGATGGCATGGCACATTATCCCATTGCTGGTGGGATGGTGTGATGCCTGTGCACTGACCCAGTAATCAAGGAGCCTCAATCCTCACCGCTAACACCAGTGAGGGGCATCCACATTGGGAAGGATAACTACACACACAGTAAAGTACAATTTCCCTTAAGAGCACACAGAGATCACAGTCAGTCTGGGGCTGGTTTCTCCCTTTCTCTCCAGATCCCCAATTAGACTCCCCACTGGCACAGCTATAGAGTGGGGTCCTTAGCCAGGGTCCCAAGCCAAGTCCTTCTAGCACTCCCTCTGTCCGACCAGTGCTTCATGTCCCTGCCCAAGTAGCTGACACACACACACACACACACACACACACACACACACACACACACACACACACACACACACACACACACACACACACACACACACACACACACACACACACACACACACACACACACACACACACACACACACACACACACACACACACACACACACACACACACACACACACACACACACACACACACTTTGCGATATGATTTATATACAACCACATTGACACTCCTGGGGAAGGCTGGCACAGGTTCACTAGCTGTGCCCCTTCTGTCCAGGCTATAAAGTAGTAATCCACTGCCACCAGAACCTCTATTTATCAGCTACCAATAAGGCCCTTCCCAAAGGGTGTCCAATTTTACTGTGCAATATTATTATCCAGTTAGTAAGTGTGACCAGAACTTAAGGCTTATTGGAGTGGCTTTGTACAGTATCACTATATACATGCAATGTACTATAGAGCTTAAATTATCTCTACACAAAACAGCCACAGTCGAAAGGTTTAAAAATATTTAATAATAAATAATAAAAATGTAAGACAAATCTCCTCAGTTCAACACAGTGCTAGTCAAGAGTTCAGACATCACAGGAAAATGCTTAAAATAATACTGTAGAATAGTCTGGCATAAATATAGAAAACAGCTAGACTAAACTTACTGTTTTCTATCTATTGCTAAGAGAGACAGTAAAGACTAAGATCCTACTTACATGCAGAGCAAAGGCAGAGTACTGGTGAGTGGATATTCTTCAGACAAAATCCAAAATGCTCACTCTTTCTCTCTCAGATCTCTTAAATTGGTAATATATCACTGCTAACTCATTTTATATTACATCATTCTTCGCTGGTTCCCAGGCTAACAGAAATTCAGAGTTTTAACATTTCTTTGATCTTGCACCTGGTCAGGAAACCATAGCAATAAAAGACATTATACATGTAAAATCCAGCAATTAACTCTGGTCTCAAAACAATAGAAGGAATTCCTTAGTCCAGGCATTCTGTTTCCGAGCTTTGAGATCAAACATGAGAAAATGCTTTACTTTATCAGCTTTCTTCAAGCAGAGTGCACTGTGGTTACATTTCTGAAGTTCAACATTTAACACTTTCTTTATGTTTGTGAAACAGCCAGTGGATTTTATTAATATTTACAATGACATAAAATTATCTACAAAATTCTATCTAGCTGGCAGCCTTTCAGTTTTTCACAGATGGCATGGCACATTATGCCATTGCTGGTGGGATGGCATGGCACATTATCCCATTGCCATTGGGATGAGATGGCACATTATCCCATTGCCAGTGGGATGGAATGGCACATTATTTCATTGCCCATGAGATGACATAGCACATTATCCCAATTGCCAGTGGAATGGCATGACACGTTATCCCATTGTCAGTGGGATGGCATGGCACATTATCCCTTTACCAGTTGGATGGCATGGCACATTATCTCATAGCCAGTGGGATGGCATGGCACATTATCCCATTGCCAGTGGGATGGCATGGAACATTATCCCATTAACGGAGGGATGGCGTGGCAAATTATCCCATTACCAATGGGAAGACATGGCACAATATCTCATAGCCAGTGGGATGGCATGGCACATTATTCCATTGCTAGTAGGATGGTATGGAACATTATCTCATAGCCAGTGGGATGGTCTGGCATATTATCCCATTGCCAGTGGGATGGCATGGCACATAATCCCATTTCCAGTGGGATGGCATGGCACATTATGCCATTGCCAGCGGGATGCCATGGCACATTATGCCATTGCTGTTGGGATGGCATGGCACATTATCCCATTACCGGTGGGATGGCATGGCACATTATGCCATTGCCAGTGGGATGCCATGGCACATTATGCCATTGCTGGTGAGATGGCATGGCACATAATCCCATAGCTGGCGTGATGGCATGGCACAGTATCCTATTCCCAGTGGGATGGAATGGAAGAATATTCCATTGCCAGTGGGATGGCATGGCACATTATCCCATTGCAGGTGAGATCGCAAT
Organism: Protopterus annectens; assembly: GCF_019279795.1. Classification (NCBI taxonomy): domain Eukaryota; kingdom Metazoa; phylum Chordata; order Ceratodontiformes; family Protopteridae; genus Protopterus; species Protopterus annectens. The sequence continues at coordinate 43,187,172 of NC_056739.1, forward strand.
GCACATTATCCCATTGGTGGTGGGATGGCATGGCACATTATCCTGTTGCCAGTGGGATGGCATGGCACATTATGCCATTGCCAGAGGGATGACATGACTTATTACCTCATTGCCAGTGGTATGGTCTGGCACATTATCCTATTGCCAGTGGGATGGCATGGCACATGCCATTGCCAGTGGGATGGCATGGCACATGCCATTGCCAGTGGGATGGCATGGCACATGCCATTGCCAGTAGAATTTAGCGGATTCCAAAGTCTGGGTCCGGCGTCGGCTGATGTCGCCCCTTCCCCGACATCAGAGCGCCTGGGGTATAAAAGCGTCAACCGACGCCATCTTCCTCAGTCTTTCTTGCCGCGTGATGCCCGAAGCAGAAGCAGTTCGCAAGTGCCGGTCGGCCCGCTCCTGTAATTCAGCTAAACCGAAGACTTCAAAAGCTAAGTACCCCGTTGGGGACTCTTTCTTGCCTCAGCCAATGTCAGATAAAATTAATAATTGCTTAACTTGTGGGAAACAAATACGTCATAAGGATTTCCACTCTTACTGTCTACCTTGCCTAGGCCCAGACCACGACGTCTCGGCCTGTTCCGCCTGTGCTTCCTTCAACCGACGCACTCTAAGACGTCGGTCGGAGTTTGCAGAGGAATTTTTTGGGGCTAGTTTTGCTTACAAAATGTCGTCGGAGACTCCGACTTCACATTTAATGAAGAAACGCAAGGACAAGGACCGACACCCGTGGGCCACGGTTTCGGCTGAAACCGCGGCCAGGCCTACCACGAGTGTCTCGGTTTCGGCTGAAACAGAGTCCTTGGTAATACCGTCCACCGAAACCGTACAACCAACAACCTCGGCCCCGGAGGCCACTACTATCTCGGTTGTTGAATCTCCGTTGGAATCTGGTGTCCAGGAACCTTCCGACACCATTCCCTTAGACAAAACTACACCAGCACGTGGTGCAGCCAGGCCTCCTGCATCCATGTCTATTAAGGCATTCTCTAGGGCTAAAACTGCTAAACACTCTAAATCTACGCCTCCCAGGGTTATCCCTCAGGGACCCACTACAGGTTCTCAGATCCTTAGTCTAGCAGAGGACCTTATTTCATTAATTAGGGGCTCTCAGCCTCATCCTGACAGGGGCTCTCAACCTTCTACAGCAAAAAGGCCCAGGGTTGAGCCCTCTGATCCCCTCTCCTCAGATGAGGCCTCTGCTGGCTCTGCCCTCTCGGACTACCAGGAGGAGGCCTTTTCGGCCCATGAGGATTCAGATGCAGAGGAATCTATCCCTTCGGCCTCCCCTCCTGAAGAACTGTCTTTTGGGGAAACTTTGCACACTATGAGGGAGCATTTCCAATGGCAAGGCCAGGAATTCTCTGATTCCAGGAAGAGATTAAGGACCTTCTTGCATTTGCCTCAGCATAGACCTTTGGCTATTCCCCCTGTTTTGAATGTCATTGATGATGTGTACTCGGAATCTAGCTCAACCCCTGACACTCTCCCTCCGGCTCCTGCCAAACCTGATAGGTACTACAGGGTCCCGGAATCACATCTTTTCCTTTACAAGGCCCACTCTGCTGACCCAGAAACTATTTCCCAGGGTCCTAAAGGGGTTACAGCTGCCACTACAAAAAATCCACTCCCCTCTGAAAGGGAGTCCAGGGCTTTAGAGCGATGGGGTAAAAAAGTGTATACTTCTGCTACCCTTGCTATGAGGGCTTTAAACTGTCAATTCCATATGATACAGTACCAATAATATTTGTTAGATGAATTGCATAAAAAGCTGTCTTCTCCTGAACCCCTAGATCGCAAATCTCTTCAGGATCTGGTACATACCTCTCAACAGGTTAGCAACCATTTTCTGCAGTGTGGTTATGATGCATTGGAAGCTTCATGTAGGTCAGCTATGACAGGTGCAGTTATACGTAGGCATGCTTGGCTGAAGGAAACATCTCTGCCAGACCATGTTAAAGCAAAGCTTCTGGATGCTCCACTGGAAAAGCAAAAGTTATTTGGCTCCACTGCTCAGGAGGTCTTAAAGAAATTTGAAGAAAAGGCAAAATCTGTACAAACAGTCAAAGATTTTATGCAAGTCCAACCACCAAGATTCAGCAGAAATTGGCCTTCCAAGAACTGGTCCTTTCCCGACACGGGCAGATTTCAGAGAGGCAAGAACAGGCATGCCAGAGGTAAAGGGCAAGCTAGAGGCTCCTACAGAGGGCGTCAATGGCAGCAACCCGACCAGAGAGGTAGTGCAGGTCCTACAACTGCTGCACAAGGACAGACTCAATGACTTTACCTTGACACCGCCAACCAGAGCTCAATTGGAAGCACCTTTGGGTGGAAAGCTTTCCTTATTTTTCAGAAAATTGGCACATTATTACAAGGGACAAATGGACACTACAAATAATAGACAAAGGATACAGGTTCCATTTCCACACATTACCGAAAAGAAAAGGCATGCCAGACCTGCCACCAAATCAAAGGGCAGAGGCTTTGAAACAAATCTCCAACTTAATGAAAATGAAAGCAATAGAAAAGGTTCCTCTTGCAGAACAAGGCCAAGGATTTTATTCCAGACTCTTCCTTGTTCCAAGAAAAGAAAAGCAGTGGAGGCCTATTCTCGACTTGTCCGCACTAAATGCTTATCTCATTGTGCCAAAATTCAAAATGCTGACTCTACAGCAGCTCCTTCCCATGCTGGGCAAGGGATCTTGGCTGGTAACTCTGGACCTCAAGGAGGCATACCTGCATGTCCCTATCAGACAAAGCTGCAGAAGACACCTCAGATTTCTTGCAGGTTCAGAGCATTATCAATTCTCAGCATTGCCCTTTGGCTTATCTACTGCGCCCAGAGTATTCATGAAATGCCTGGCATCAGTAATTGCACACTGCAGACTTCAGGGGATGCAAATATACCCGTATCTGGACGACTGCCTTATACAAGCGGACAGCCAACAAATTTTGGTAAAACACTTGAATTATGCCATCTATCTTCTTCAGGCCTTGGGATACACAGTCAACATTCACAAATCAAGACTTGTACCATCCCAAAGAATAACTTTTCTGGGTGCGGATTTAGACACAACCACCCAAATGGCTTTCCTCACAGAAGAAAAGCAAAACCAACTACCGGATTACTTCAAAAACCTGTCAAGACAAACTCAGCTGACTGCAAGGAAGATCCTGCAGGCCCTGGGTTACATGGCTTCTTGCATTCTTCTGATTCCTCAAGCAAGGCTACATATGAGAAAACTCCAATGGTACCTAAGGAGTTTATGGACTCAGCACAGTCACAGCTTGGAAACTTTGATACCACTCATCCCATGCCTTCAAAGGGAATTTCTGTGGTGGGCTCAAGCAAGCCAGTCAAACAGGGGTTTGCCCTTCAGCAAACCAATAGCCAGCCAAACCATTACAACGGACGCTTCAGACCACGGATGGGGAGCGCATATGGAAGGAAGATGCATTCAAGGACTATGGTCACAAAAAGAGCTACGCATGCACATAAATCAAAAGGAAATGCTGGCAGTGATACATGCAATCAAGGCCTTCAAGTTATTTCTACATCAAGGCCACCTGCTAATAAGGACAGACAACACTACAGTTATGTGGTACATAAACAAGCAAGGAGGCACCCATTCCTACCCTCTTTGCAGACTGGCAATGAATCTATGGGAACTTTCCCTGACTCTCAATATACAGCTGCAATCCCAGTTTGTACCAGGAAAAGACAATATACTGGCGGACAGCTTAAGCAGGAACATCATGGATGCACACGAATGGATGCTGCAACCAGACATCTTCCAACAGATAACACAATCATGGGGGAGACCGGACATAGACCTCTTTGCCTCCCCACACAATCATCAGCTGGACAAATTCTGTACAAGGACATACCACCCACAAGCATGGAAAGTGGGTGCGCTCTCTTTCAGCTGGAGAGATCTAACAGTGTATGCATTCCCTCCTCTACCATTAATGACCAAGGTCTTGCTGAAGATCAGGGCAGAGCAGCCAAGAGTGATTCTGATAGCTCCGACCTGGCCAAGACAGCACTGGTACCCATTGCTAAACAGCATGTCTCGGACAAAACCATAGCTTCTGCCACAATGGCTGTTTCTCCTGACACAGCACAATTACAAAACTCTGCATTTCAACTTGAAAACATTACAGCTAGCTGCCTGGAAAATACCTTGACTCATCACCAGGATAAGCTATCCAAAAGAGTGAAGGATATCATCATGGAAGCTCGCAGGCCTTCCACATGGAAGGCATACTCAGCAAAATGGAAAAGATTTCACACCTGGAACAACTCAAAGGGCCTAGATGCAACAGTTATGAACATGGCGCATATCCTGGAATATTTAGCAGAAATGCTCCACAATGGCCTGTCTTACTCTTCCATTAAAATTCATGCTTCAGCAATTTCAGCAGAGTACAACACTGATCCTCCTGTCTTCTCTCATCCTCTGCTAAGACAGTTTCTAAGAGGAATTAAAAACATCAATCCTCCAAGGAAACCACCACTGCCTACTTGGGACCTTAACTTCATGTTGGAAAAACTAACACTGCCTCCCTTTGAACCAGCAGCATCTGCAGAACTACAGTTCCTCTCATGGAAGACTGCTTTCCTTCTGGCCATAACCTCAGCAAGAAGAGTATCTGAGTTACAGGCCCTCATGGCAGTACAGCAATTTCTTATTTTTCATCAAGACAGAGTCTCATTGAGAGCCAATCCTTCATTTATGCCAAAGGTGGTATCTAGGGTCTCATTAAACCAATCTATTCACCTGCCTACCTTCTTTCCAAATCCACAAAACAAAGGGGAAAAGCTTCTGCACACCCTGGACATACACAGACAGTTGCGCTACTACTTGGACAGATCTAAAAATTACAGAAAAACTGACCAGTTTCAAAGCAGACAATTTCCAAATGGATAGGGAATTGCATTCGTTTCTGTTACTCCCTTCATGGAAAAACTGTACCAGCTAACATTAGGCCTCATTCGACCAGAGCCACAGCCACCTCCACAGCCTTCTTAAGAGGGGTGGCTACCAAGGACATTTTAGAAGCTGCTACATGGAGCTCCGTGCATACATTTTCCAAGCATTATAACTTACCTTTATATTCCAGATCCAGAGCAGGCTTTGCTACGGCAGTCCTGCAGGGCATTTTAGCTACACCATCCTTTACATAGATCCACCACCTCCAGATTGGCTACGGTATTCTACCCATATGTGATGACTGCAGATGCATCCTTGAAGACATAGTAAAGTTCTGTACCTACCATAAATGTAGATGTCCAATAGGTATGCATCTGCAGACAGGTTTGCCCTCCCTCCTTCCCCTCTGTGGTATTTCTTGGGTGCATTTCCCTCTCATAGCTAGCTGGGGTTATCTATTATGGTGTATTTGTTTTTATATATGTATATATATATTTTTGTGCATGTTTGGAATTTATTGCATTTCTCCAAATTTAGCCTTCCTTAGAGGGCACCTGGCATCTGGGGCAAGAAAAACTGAGGAAGATGGCATCGGCTGATGCTTTTATACCCCAGGCGCTCTGACGTCGGGGAAGGGGTGACATCAGCCAACGCCGGACCCAGACTTTGGAATCCGGCCGACCGAAGGGCTGCCTGAGGCAGGACAACCCATATGTGATGACTGCAGATGCATACCTATCGGACATCTACATTTATGGTAGGTACAAAACTGTACTTTCTATATGCTTTATCAAACAACAGCTGCAAGCAGCTCTCTGACAGACAAACAGTTTGGATATTAAAGCACCTAAGTCAAAATATAAGGATCCCAGTGGTACCATAAAGGAGTCCCATAAACAGATCCATCTTATAGATATAGAAGTGTAAACTGCACAAATTACAGAAGGATAGAACAATTGAATCTGCATTTACACAGTGATTTTCGAACAAAGTGATTTATACTTCTTATGAAACTTATTTTTTCTCAATTATACTTTGCATTTTATCATCTGTTAAGTCTATATTAGTGAATTTATATATCTTATTACTATTTAAATTTAGTTTTTTGGAGATTTTCTCCCAGGGCCTCCGCTGAAAAAGGGCACAAGCCCAGATGGACTAACCCAGTCAACAAATGTCAAATAAATAAATAAACCTGTAATACAGAGACTGTTGGCAATGTAGTAGACAATATCTACAATATTTTATTTATTTCATGTAATTATAGATTAGCTAGGTAAGTGAACTGGTCTAACAGACACCGTTTCGGACATAAGACCCAAACCACAACAGCAAAGGTAGCAGCACTACTGTATATATAGGCAGCTTACAGCAGCCAACCAATCTGTATGTTTTGGGAGGTGGGGGTGTAGAATACCCTGAGAAAACTCATGCAGATCTGGAGGGAACATACCAGCTCCAAATAAATAGTAAATATTTGTCAGGATTGAAATCTGCACCTTGCATCTCTGACGCAGAAATCCTAACCAGCCCATGAGCGATTGCGTACACAAGAGGAGTATCTGCTAATTCACCAGGCAAATATTCCCGCTTTTAAAAGACTTCAATGGCTGCTTTTCATTTAAGCCAGACCCTCACCAGCAACAAATCTCACTTGAAGCTGTACTTGGATATCAGTGTTTTCATCTTACATCACTTCAGTCCCAACCTGGGATTATTACCCAGAGCTTCCTACTTCGGGGGAAGCTATGCTATCAGTTGTTCCACACTGACATTGGTCTCAGCTTAGCTGTAGTCTTGACTCTTCAGAACTTTCTTAAATTGATCTGAGCTTTGTTTTCAGGCACGCACATTACTTACTATATTGTCTAGTATTATAAAATACATCATCCTTCTTGCCACCAACTGACAAGGGTTCATGGCCAAAAAGAGTTGCAAGTCAAATATGATTCAGTTTTATGACTGTGTTGGAAATTTTAAGAGGGCAGGACCACTAAATGTTGTATATCATAAATTCAGCAATGCCTTTCATTTGAACACCTCAGATAAAATAGTTAAATCAGAAAGATACAACCTAAACCAGAATGGACCCATGACAGAGCCCTGTGGGGCACCCTGACTGTAACCTGGAATATCACCTGTCCAGTTGCTGTATGATACTTGCATGTCCTATTTGTAAGCTATGCAGCTATTTATCTTATCAAGGTAGCATTAATACTTAGTTGTTCTAATTTGTTGAGCAGTGCTTTGTGTATTATTCTTTCAAAGGCTGAAGCTAAGTCTATATAAATTACATCACAATACACTTTTTATTTATATGTGTTATTATATTATTATAAAACATTGCATTAACTTCAAAAGGGTCTCACTGAGACAGATACCTGGTGTCAAAGTCATGGCCTCAAGTTAAATGCCAAAAAGTGCATAGTCATCCCCTTTGGAAAAAAACAAAGTACCCACAAATTACCACATAGGTGGTAGTCCCCCAAATACAGAAGACATAATAAGGGATCTGGGGACCCAAGTAGATAGTAACCTCACCTTTGATAATCACATTCCAAAGTGGTTAGAAAATCCTTCTACGTGGCCCACCTAATCACAAAAGGGTTCGCATCCAGATCAAAAGAGGTCATTGTGCCCCTCTACTCATCACTCATCAGACCCATCTTAGAGTACAACGCCCCATTTGGGATGTACCTTACAAGACACCTGCAACAGCTGGAAAGACCACAGAAGTACCTCACCAAGAGGATCAATGGCCTCAAACAGATGCCCTATGCAGCTCGACTGAAGAAACTACAGTTGTACTCGGTTGCATACCGCCTACTCAGAGGTGATCTCTGCCTGACATACAAGGCCATGTCCAACCCAGAACTGATGGACATGCTCCACCTAAAGAAAACCATATCCCTTCAAGCCACACGCTCTAGGAATTTAAACCTCACCACAACAACAAATAGGATGTGCTGGAGGGATAGATTCCTGACCCAGAGACTTCCCATGCTTTGGAACAAGATCCCAATCTACATTAGGCAGAGCTCCTCGCTAACACTCTTCAAAAAAACCTTGACGAGTGGATGGGAAACAGAAAGTTTACCCCGGGGATCACTTCAGTGGCTCTGCTGGACAGAGGCACAAGGAACTAATCTAAGGGGGTGGCAAAAGCCAACACATTCTGGCTAGGCTCAAAAATGCCTTCAGGCAGATAGCGTAGTACCCACCTATGAACAGTATTTATAGACATGTTCCCAATATACGCACACAAATATGGCTTCAAGTCCTAACCTTTCCAGTTCAGATAATAATTAATATAAAATAACGTCCATTATTTTCCTACCACCAGAAAGTAGATGTTTGGGTCTATATGACTCTGGGTATGGCCTGTTCTCCTTTCTCTGCATGTTTCCACACTTGAGGAATGCTCCATAGTTAAATGACCTAGTGAATAAAAGAGGTGACGGCACTATAAGTTTGCACTGAACTGTTCTCAGGTCACATTTAGTAATTCTATCTACAACCTGTGTTTTGCTCGAATTCAGTTTGCATAGTACTTTTACAACATAATCCAATTTAATTTCAGTACTAAAGTTACCTAGATGGTAGCAGCACAAAGTCCTTTGTGAAGCCTAACTGCATAATATTTTGTAAATACATCTACAATCCATTGTTTGAAAATGAAATTTTAGAATCCATAGTTTATCTAGTTTTATGTCTTTACTCCTATCACATCTTATACATCTATAACATGGCCTTCTGTTATGCTCAATATTTTTATATACATTTTCTTCAATTTTTTTGTGATATTGTCTAATACTATCAGGGAAATTCATAAAGATTACCACAAAGTGTATCCTATGTGCATGCTTTATGAATTCAAGCACAGCCCTACCACAATGCTTGTGCTGTGCCTCTTCACCCAGAAAGGTTACACTAAGTCTACACATAAGTGTACACTTTGTGATAACTTTTATAAACCCAGCCTATGTTTACTTTGCCCAATTTATTTATTTCACTTTTCAAAGCTGCAGTTGAACCTCATTCCTTTTCTTATATTGTTATCTTGTATTTCTTATGTTAATTATATTGTTCTTATCAAAGATATCCTCCTGTCCTTGTGTGTCTAACTCCTGATCTTAAACTTCTGTTTTGATTTTTTTGCATTCAATTTCCTTTTTAAAACTCATAACATTCCTTTTGCTGTCTTTCCAATGAATGTTTCACTACAGTTAGCTGTACTCAGTGGTTATGTTTCTTCCATATAGTCTGTTATTAACCTTCTGTGCATTGGCTTAGATTTCAATTTGGCAGAATTATCTAGCAACAAATAAACCTTAGTAACCTCATGATCAGTTCACATTAGCAGTGGTAAAACTTGACATGAACTAACAATTATCTCCTTCGGAACATAAATAATATCTAGTAGGTGACGTTCCCTGGTAGGTTTGTTTACAATCTGCAACACGTTGTTACTGTACATATGCTGCAATTAATTTTCTAAGTGTTGTTATTGAATCAATATTATTCCTGCCTGTTTCTGGTAAATTGAAGTCCCTGGCTATTATTTTTCCTTCCTGTGTATCATGCAAGAAACATATGAATTACCCTCAGTCATCATCACTTGGCTTTGGTGGTCTCCACACTCCAACATTTGCAATCTATTACAAGGTTGCCTTTAGTGACATGGTTACACAACCTACAGTATTGGTGTTATCATCAAAGATATAAGAATAACAGTCTCATAACAATCTCTAATCGCTATCATAATATTTCCACATGATTATTTATTAGAATCTCTGTTACAGTAAAACATTTATACTGATGGAACTGGTTTCCAGTCATTGTTCTTTAACTATGTTTAACAAAACAATATCAATTTTATGGGAATGCAGGAAATTTTCCAATAAAAAACATAATTACTAGAAATCTCTGACACAAAAATGTTTAAGCACACACTACAGTACAGAAATACAGTTATACTACATCAAACCCATAAAGGACGATAGCTTTAATCATTGTTTCAGACTTTTGTATGTCAGGCAATATTGATTGTGCTTCATAAAGGAGATGGTCTTCTTTTCCTATTTTTTGTGTGTGTGACAGCATTGATTTGGATGCACAGGATGATGTAGGATATATTTTAAGGACCTAAGGAGGTTTTTCTTTATGTGCACAATCCTGCAATGCTCTGTTTTTGATTGCACAAGCATGGTTGCCTCATTTCTGCGATTGCCCAGGTCTATATCACAAAATCGAACTTCCAAAATGTCGAACACCATAAGTTCAAACTTGGAAGATCAAATTTGGATAATAACGAAACTTCAAAACCGCAAATTTTTTTCCCAGGGAAAAAATTTGCTGTACCGAAAAACACACACATATCACAATCACACCAAACACCTTCAAAACTTACACTAGACCTAACATACACCACTATCTATGCACTATCCTTAATCCAGCCCTAACCCTAAAGTCCGTCACTAGTGCACATTTACCTGACCCTCAAGTCCATCACTATCACACACTTACTTGACCCACGCCCTAACCCTAAAGTCCATCACTATCGCACACTTACCTGACCCGCGCCCTAACCCTAAAGTCTGTCACTATCGCACACTTACCTGATCTGCGCCCTAACCCTAAAGTCTGTCACTGCCCATTTGTGCACTTACCTTGACCCGGTCCAAAAATTGCAAAGCCACAGAAACGGCCAACCGAATTCTGTCCCTGGGAAAGAATTCAGGTTTCCGCGTCTTCAACATTCTCACCTTTCGAACTACCAAGTTCGTCCTTCCGGCATCCGGCATACTTAACATTTGATTTTGTGGTAGGAAACCAATTGTCCATGTATGATAATTGTTGTGTGCTGCAGCAACATATTAAAGCTAGCTTAGTGCTATTTTAGTGCTGGGCAGGTTGGTATAATGGTTGTTTACCTCACATATACAGGTATAGGGTTTGATTTTCATATTTGAGGGAAATTGGATAATCTTAAAATAGCTCTGAACAGCAGAAAGCCTAGTACTTACTTATGAACCTCCTGGGCATTCCAAAATTAAAACATCTAAGAAAAAGTGCAGAACATTTTTTATTTTTATGTATTTACTGTTTGTGTTTATTGATAACTCTTTCTCTGACTGCAGCTACCTCATAGTGAGAATAATAAAAAAATGGATGGTGGCTGAACACCCACATGGGTGTGTAGGGAGCTTGCCCATATGCAAAAGTATATGTTTCTGTTAATGGATGTTGCATGTTTGTACAAAACTATTTTCTCCCTTAGTACTAATGTTTACAGCACTAATGTAGGGAAAGGGATAGTTTTGTGCATTAAGGGGTGATGAGGCATCTTTTAAGATGTGCATATTTGAGTTATTATAATGGAACATTATCGTCTTCTTCTTCTTCTGGCTTTTCCCGGTTAGGGGTTGCCACAGCAGATCACCTGTCTGCTCTTGATTGGCAGCAGAGTTTTACGGTGTTGAGTTGCTGGCCTGGCACCGAACCTTCCACAGAAGGCACACACATGTACACCTAGGGCCAATTTAGAGTGTCCAATCCACCTACAGCATGTCTTTGGGATGTGGGAGGAAACCAGAGCACCCAGAGGAAACCCACGTGACCACAGAGAGGGCATGCAGACTCTGCACAGAAGGCACCTCAGCCGAGGATCGAACTGGAGAACTTCTTGCTGTGAGGCAGCAACACTAACAGCTGCACCACTGTGGCCGCCCATTATAATGGAACATTATAAGAATATGAAACAAACTTGTTTATAGCAAATAAATCTTACTGGAACATACTTTTCCTTACTCACAGTTTGTATACGCTGGCACTGTTCTTGGCACATAAACCTTCTAGATGGTGTTTTTGATTCATAAACTTTATGGAATCAGTATTCATGACTCTTAAACCTTGAGGCATCACACTGTTCTTGATTTATAAACTTTTGGGATTGGGATAGTGCTGCTTCAGATTCATAATCAGTGTGGGATTGCACTGTTTCTGCTTCATAAGCCTTGTGAGATGACATTAATCCTGATTCACAAACCTTGTGTGATCACACTGTCCTGATTCATAAACCTTGTGGGATCACGTTGTTTCTGATTCATAAATCTTGTGGGATTACACTGTTCTGAGTCAATAACCCTTATGGGATCACATTTTCCTGGCTCGTAAAGGGGATCTACTTCATAAAGTTGCAAGCTCACATAATTGAATTTCAAATTAGCAACATGATGATATTGAACACTCAAAATAATGAAATACCATAATTTCGAACCTTGTAAGGACAAAATGCATACTGTGCATGCTAAACACCAGTAGGAGGTGTTCTATCAAGATCACGGAGCACTGACAAAAATAGCTGCTCCATTTAAACACTTCAGATAAGATAAAAATGTAAAGTTTTTTATCGGAATGGAGATTGCAGTACAGTGACAATTGAGAAATTTTCCTTTTTCTCCACTGTAATGCAACAATGGTGTTGATATAGATTATTTGTAGTGGGTGTGAGGGGTGCAGGGGGGGCTTGGCCCCCTGTAAAACATTAAAAACTTTACATTTTTATCTTATGTGAAGTATTTAAATGGAGCAGCTGATTTTGTCAGCACTCCGCGATCTTCATAGAACACCTTCTATTGGTGTTTGGCATGTGCAGTACGGGTTTCGTTCTTACAGTGTTTGACATTATGGTATTTCATTGTTATATGTGTGTTCGATGTTTTCATCTCGCTAATTTGAAATTTGATTATGTGAGCTTCAATTTTATGAAGTAGATCCCATAAAGGATACGGGTTGGAAGTAAGATGCCATTATAAGACAGTAGTGTTAAAAATAATGACTGTTTGTGTTTAACCACAATAATGAAGTGAACTTGAAGTTTGTACCACCATATTGCAGGTTCCCAGGGCAATACAAGAACTAGTATAAGTAGCACAGATGCAATGGTCAAGCCAACATGCAGGGGCAAACATTACAGGCCTCATAGCCTTCTTTCATGTGCACCATAGCATTGTGAAACATTAGGAAGACAAGTAGTAATAATAAAACATCATCAGTTACAGGTTTAACATTCTGAGTGTTCTCTTAAATTAGGTGGCTTAATAAGCTGCAAGCAGCGTTTCTTACTTAAGGAAATAACCAAGTTGAGGATTTCAGTAACAGGCAGTGATGGGATGGAGTT
>NC_056739.1:43205293-43292793 GCF_019279795.1 Protopterus annectens
CTTTGGCACTCTTTTGTCACACACAACCCCCAACAATATGTGCCATTTGAAGGCAGCTCCTCTGATTCCAGCTTTGCCCTCCTCATTCAGACTTCTCCTGTCCTCAACCAACCTCCCAGATACTTGAAGCTGTTAGCCTGCTCCACTGTTTTCCCTTCTACCTCAGTTCTCAGCTTCTTCTGATTTCCCCCATTTGCTGCCATGACAACTGTCTTATCTGTACTCGGTTTTATCCCATGTACCTTCAGCTTTGCATTCCATTCTCCTAACATTTGCTGAATTTCTTATTCAGTCTGCTTGTAATGCTACATTGCATGCATACAGCAGCTTGTTAGTCTGTAACCTTTAACCTGTTTATTAGTGTAGCCCATCACCAGTATGAACAGCAGTAGACTCAGAACTGAACCCTGATGCACACCTTCTCTCAATGGGAACTCCCACTTTGAGTCCAAACACTGCTCACATTTGAGTCATTCAGCCCTTATACATAAACTGAGATAATTCTACCGATGTTTTTGGAACATAGAACTATCACAAGACTGCCTAAATCAGCTTTCTTGGAACCTTGCCATTTGCTTTCTCCTGGTATAGAAATGCCCAGATGGACTCTTTCTTCACCTCTAGCTTCTTCTCAGCTATCTATCTCACTGCAAACACCAAGTTGGTATAACTACATTCTGATCTTGCTCTAGGGGTACACTTCTTACTTAAAGTACAAGAGGTCCTGTGTTCAAATCCCAGACAAGCCATGTTTCAGCTAGTTCCTTGGTGTAATAGTTAGCACTCTGGACTTTAAATCAACTGATCTGAGTTCAAATATCATTTGAACCCATCACACTTTGAGGAGGGCTAGGCATAATGGTTAATGTATTTACCTCACGGATACACAGTACAGGGTTTGATTTTGACCTCTTGCTATTGGCTAGGCTGGTAGAAGTCTGCAGACCAACAGCCTAGAATGAATTCATGACAAAGGATTGATCTAGAACTTTAAGGCTGGGGGTTGGCATAATGGTTAAGGTGATTACCTCACAAACAAAAAGTGCAAGATTTAATTCCCACCAACAAAAATTGGCTAAGCTTAAAATGATCCACAAAGTCATCTAGCCAAGTATCTACATATGAACCTATTTAAATCCAAACAGGTCATCTTCTGCATTACTTTCCACTGTTCTGCATGGTTACTTCTCAAGTACTTTCACGTGTTATGAAAGGAATTTTATACCTCCATATATCCACCAGTTGTGACTGTTCTCTTTGTTCATGTATAAAAAACAAGTAATCTCCGTGGTATCCCCGAAGTCTCAAACAACCCATTAAAGTGTAGTGGGTCCAAAAACAAAACAGTGTAAGAAACTTCTCTGTGTGGAAGATTTTCAGTCCATATATCTCTAGTTAATCACTGTATATTAATCAGATCAGACAATAGTAGAAGAAGTAGCGAACTTAAACTCGTCTTAAGTCAAAACAAAACAAAAAATAATAGAAAATATATAAATGTACAGCATTACTAAGTATTCAAAAGTAACCCAAACAAGGCAGGCAGTCTGTTTCCAGTCGAAAATCCTTTATTAAGTACACAGACAATCATTCCAAGTAAAACAAAAATAGAGTAATAATTTCCTCACAAGCTTTCTAAATATATATATACTTTTAATCAGACATGGGAGTAGTTTATTGTGCTGTAAAACAAAGTGTTACTGGTACACATGTTAAATTCATATCCCTTCCCCCATCAGTGTGACATTCGAGCTGGTCCTGCCCTGCTTAGTAGCTGTCATAATAATATATAACCCCTATGTACTTTAAATAAAATTATATAATGATGTGGTACCTCTTATTTAACCAAATTATTAAGTAGATTATTAAGTCTGTGATTTTATCCAAGACAATATACTACATGGCTGGAAATATATCAAACTTAGTTCATTTGGTGATCAAAAAATATATATATAAATATATACATATACATTTTGCATGTAAAAATCAATTTCTATTTTCATAACCTATTGTTAACAAAGATCGCTTTCGTCCTTCTAGACTTCTTCAGGTCTGTGTGCAAGAACCCTAAAAACAATCTATAAAAATATATATAATTGTATAACTAGTAGTGTTATTACACATCATTTTGAATAAAGTGGAAAAAAGAACCAGAAAAATAAAAATAAGAAAAAATGTATGTATGATGATGGAAACAAAATATACACTTAAATTACAACTGATTTAAAATGGTATTTAAAACCAACTGGTAGAATAAAATAAAATAAAATACAATTAATCATGTAAACAATCTGGCAATTTTCTAAGTTCCAGTGCACTTTTAATTGAACAGTAGTAGTTTAGTTCAGGCTTCCTAAAAGAGTTCAGCTTTAATTGCCACATGAGTTCATGTTTCTCCAGAATATTCGGGATGTCTCCTTCAAGATTACCAATGTCTATGTGATCCAGGATCTGGAACTTAAAACCTGTGTGTCTTTATTTTATTTATTTTGTTTTATTTTACATTTGTTGACCAGGCTAGTCTAACTGGATACATGTCCATTTTCAGTAGAGGCACGGGGAGAAAAGCTCCAAGACACATACACAAATACAATATAGTAAGTTGCAACAGTCCAAGCGTATAACAGCTGTTGTAAGTAAAAATACAATACTCATAGTGAGCATAACACAAAACCGTAAAAGATAATGTGCAACAGATGTTACTATATACATATATACATATTTTTAAATTGCAATAACATGGTCTTTGGTTCGTTAAGGATAAGTCTATAAAGATGAAAAGTATTCAAATTAGTGTATAGAGAGAAAGTTAGTCAGGGTTAGTACAGGGGCATAACCAATGTGTACTGAGAAATAGTTTTAGATTCTGTTTAAAAAGTGTCAATGAAGACAGAGATATGAGTACAGTGGTTAGAAGATTCCAGTGCTTTCCAACAGTATTAGAGAACAGAGAGTCTCCTGCCAATTTGTTGGATCTGCTGGTGTTTATAAGCGGTTTGTTTGAGGAGCATACATTTTTAAGATTATTGTATGGGGTAATGAGGCAAGAGAGTATTGGAGTGTTGGTGGGTTGATACAGGGTCCTATGGGTTATGACAAGCTGGTGAAACTTGAAGCTGGTTTAGGAACTCTAGCCATCCTAGTTGCTTTAGATTAAAACAGTGATGAGTTCTAAAAGGAGAGCCAGTGGCAAATCTAGCAATATTATTATAGGAGATAGTTTGTTGAGGTTGTTTTTAGAAAGATTAGTGTATATAAGTGAAGCATAGAGTAGGGTGGAGATTAAGTGAGTTCTGGCTATGGTGGTTCTGGCTACTGGTGTAAGAAAGGGTTTGATTCTATAGAGGGACCCCAATTTCTTGTTGACTTTTTATTGTGCTGTTTATATGAGTATCAAATCTAAGGTTGTTATCTATTGTTATTCCTAAGAGTTTAGTGGTTGAGTCGGGATATATGACAGTGTCATTATTAGATACAAGTGTGAAATTTATTGGGGTGGATTTTCGGGTTGGAGTGAAAAGTAAAAGTTTAGTTTTTTGGGGATTTAGGAGGAGGGAGTGGTTTAAAAACCATTGTTCTACTGTATTAAATGCTTTTTGGATAAGGGACTGTAGCTCAGTTGGAAAAGTGGCTGAGCAAATTATTGTGGAGTTGTCTGCGTATTGAATACAGGTGGCATCAGGAATTGCTGAGTGAAGGTGTCTTCTATGAAGAGAAAGGTGTTTGGCTAGTGCATTATTTTTACATCCAGAGCGGATTTCTGACAGATGATATGAAATCCTACGCTTGAGTTTATTTACAATCTTGCCCATATAGAATGCATCACAGTCATTGCACTGTGCCCTGTAAATTACTTTTGTAGTGTTAGTCACCCTCTGCACTGGTTTCAATGATCTTCTTTAAATAAGGGCAATAAAAACCATCACCTTGCTGTATAAATATACAAAATGTACAATTAGTTTCACATCTTTTAGTGCTTTTCTCATATGGTCTAGGTTTAAATTCAACAAAACTTCTAATGTTCCTGGCTTCCCCTAAGATGTTAATCAGAAAAGTTTGCAACTTCTTCTACTATTGTCTGATCTGATTAGTATACAGTGATTAACTAGAAATATATGGACTGAACATCTTCCACACAGAGAAGGTTCTTACACTGCTTCGCTCATGTATACTGACGACAGAATCAATGACCACACAGTTTTTTTATGTGAGTCCCGTTTATTGTTTAAAGATCACCCTGCTTGTGCAGGTGCAGCTAACTCAGCAAGAGCACATTTCTTACGCCTGTGCAGTGCCAGCGTCTTCTCATCAGCTGAAGCACAGATAACCTAAGTGTGTACAAGTAATCGAAGGTGGAGCACAGGCAGTTTGAATAAGAACTGAAGCAGCTGAGATAACCTAAGTGTGTACAAGTAATCGAAGGTGGAGCACAAGCAGTTTGAATAAGAACTGAAGCAGCTGAGATAACCTAAGTGTGTACAAGTAATCGAAGGTGGAGCACAGGCAGTTTGAATAAGAACTGAAGCAGCTGAGATAACCTAAGTGTGTACAAGTAATCGAAGGTGGAGCACAGGCAGTTTGAATAAGAACTGAAGCAGCTGAGATAACCTAAGTGTGTACAAGTAATCGAAGGTGGAGCACAGGCAGTTTGAATAAGAACTGAAGCAGCTGAGATAACCTAAGTGTGTACAAGTAATCGAAGGTGGAGCACAGGCAGTTTGAATAAGAACTGAAGCAGCTGAGATAACCTAAGTGTGTACAAGTAATCGAAGGTGGAGCACAGGCAGTTTGAATAAGAACTGAAGCAGCTGAGATAACCTAAGTGTGTACAAGTAATCGAAGGTGGAGCACAGGCAGTTTGAATAAGAACTGAAGCAGCTGAGATAACCTAAGTGTGTACAAGTAATCGAAGGTGGAGCACAGGCAGTTTGAATAAGAACTGAAGCAGCTGAGATAACCTAAGTGTGTACAAGTAATCGAAGGTGGAGCACAGGCAGTTTGAATAAGAACTGAAGCAGCTGAGATAACCTAAGTGTGTACAAGTAATCGAAGGTGGAGCACAGGCAGTTTGAATAAGAACTGAAGCAGCTGAGATAACCTAAGTGTGTACAAGTAATCGAAGGTGGAGCACAGGCAGTTTGAATAAGAACTGAAGCAGCTGAGATAACCTAAGTGTGTACAAGTAATCGAAGGTGGAGCACAGGCAGTTTGAATAAGAACTGAAGCAGCTGAGATAACCTAAGTGTGTACAAGTAATTGAAGGTGGGGCACAGGCAGTTTGAATAAGAACTGAAGCAGCTGAGATAACCTAAGTGTGTACAAGTAATCGAAGGTGGAGCACAGGCAGTTTGAATAAGAACTGAAGCAGCTGAGATAACCTAAGTGTGTACAAGTAATCGAAGGTGGAGCACAGGCAGTTTGAATAAGAACTGAAGCAGCTGAGATAACCTAAGTGTGTACAAGTAATCGAAGGTGGAGCACAGGCAGTTTGAATAAGAACTGAAGCAGCTGAGATAACCTAAGTGTGTACAAGTAATCGAAGGTGGAGCACAGGCAGTTTGAATAAGAACTGAAGCAGCTGAGATAACCTAAGTGTGTACAAGTAATCGAAGGTGGAGCACAGGCAGTTTGAATAAGAACTGAAGCAGCTGAGATAACCTAAGTGTGTACAAGTAATCGAAGGTGGAGCACAGGCAGTTTGAATAAGAACTGAAGCAGCTGAGATAACCTAAGTGTGTACAAGTAATCGAAGGTGGAGCACAGGCAGTTTGAATAAGAACTGAAGCAGCTGAGATAACCTAAGTGTGTACAAGTAATCGAAGGTGGAGCACAGGCAGTTTGAATAAGAACTGAAGCAGCTGAGATAACCTAAGTGTGTACAAGTAATCGAAGGTGGAGCACAGGCAGTTTGAATAAGAACTGAAGCAGCTGAGATAACCTAAGTGTGTACAAGTAATCGAAGGTGGAGCACAGGCAGTTTGAATAAGAACTGAAGCAGCTGAGATAACCTAAGTGTGTACAAGTAATCGAAGGTGGAGCACAGGCAGTTTGAATAAGAACTGAAGCAGCTGAGATAACCTAAGTGTGTACAAGTAATCGAAGGTGGAGCACAGGCAGTTTGAATAAGAATTGAAGCAGCTGAGATAACCTAAGTGTGTACAAGTAATCGAAGGTGGAGCACAGGCAGTTTGAATAAGAACTGAAGCAGCTGAGATAACCTAAGTGTGTACAAGTAATCGAAGGTGGAGCACAGGCAGTTTGAATAAGAACTGAAGCAGCTGAGATAACCTAAGTGTGTACAAGTAATCGAAGGTGGAGCACAGGCAGTTTGAATAAGAACTGAAGCAGCTGAGATAACCTAAGTGTGTACAAGTAATCAAGGTGGAGCACAGGCAGTTTGAATAAGAACTGAAGCAGCTGAGATAACCTAAGTGTGTACAAGTAATCGAAGGTGAAGCACAGGCAGTTTGAATAAGAACTGAAGCAGCTGAGATAACCTAAGTGTGTACAAGTAATCGAAGGTGAAGCACAGGCAGTTTGAATAAGAACTGAAGCAGCTGAGATAACCTAAGTGTGTACAAGTAATCGAAGGTGGAGCACAGGCAGTTTGAATAAGAACTGAAGCAGCTGAGATAACCTAAGTGTGTACAAGTAATCGAAGGTGGAGCACAGGCAGTTTGAATAAGAACTGAAGCAGCTGAGATAACCTAAGTGTGTACAAGTAATCGAAGGTGGAGCACAGGCAGTTTGAATAAGAACTGAAGCAGCTGAGATAACCTAAGTGTGTACAAGTAATCGAAGGTGGAACACAGGCAGTTTGAATAAGAACTGAAGCAGCTGAGATAACCTAAGTGTGTACAAGTAATCGAAGGTGGAGCACAGGCAGTTTGAATAAGAACTGAAGCAGCTGAGATAACCTAAGTGTGTACAAGTAATCGAAGGTGGAGCACAGGCAGTTTGAATAAGAACTGAAGCAGCTGAGATAACCTAAGTGTGTACAAGTAATCGAAGGTGGAGCACAGGCAGTTTGAATAAGAACTGAAGCAGCTGAGATAACCTAAGTGTGTACAAGTAATCGAAGGTGGAGCACAGGCAGTTTGAATAAGAACTGAAGCAGCTGAGATAACCTAAGTGTGTACAAGTAATCGAAGGTGGAGCACAGGCAGTTTGAATAAGAACTGAAGCAGCTGAGATAACCTAAGTGTGTACAAGTAATCGAAGGTGGAGCACAGGCAGTTTGAATAAGAACTGAAGCAGCTGAGATAACCTAAGTGTGTACAAGTAATCGAAGGTGGAGCACAGGCAGTTTGAATAAGAACTGAAGCAGCTGAGATAACCTAAGTGTGTACAAGTAATCGAAGGTGGAGCACAGGCAGTTTGAATAAGAACTGAAGCAGCTGAGATAACCTAAGTGTGTACAAGTAATCAAAGGTGGAGCACAGGCAGTTTGAATAAGAACTGAAGCAGCTGAGATAACCTAAGTGTGTACAAGTAATCGAAGGTGGAGCACAGGCAGTTTGAATAAGAACTGAAGCAGCTGAGATAACCTAAGTGTGTACAAGTAATCGAAGGTGGAGCACAGGCAGTTTGAATAAGAACTGAAGCAGCTGAGATAACCTAAGTGTGTACAAGTAATCGAAGGTGGAGCACAGGCAGTTTGAATAAGAACTGAAGCAGCTGAGATAACCTAAGTGTGTACAAGTAATCAAAGGTGGAGCACAGGCAGTTTGAATAAGAACTGAAGCAGCTGAGATAACCTAAGTGTGTACAAGTAATCGAAGGTGGAGCACAGGCAGTTTGAATAAGAACTGAAGCAGCTGAGATAACCTAAGTGTGTACAAGTAATCGAAGGTGGAGCACAGGCAGTTTGAATAAGAACTGAAGCAGCTGAGATAACCTAAGTGTGTACAAGTAATCGAAGGTGGAGCACAGGCAGTTTGAATAAGAACTGAAGCAGCTGAGATAACCTAAGTGTGTACAAGTAATCGAAGGTGGAACACAGGCAGTTTGAATAAGAACTGAAGCAGCTGAGATAACCTAAGTGTGTACAAGTAATCGAAGGTGGAGCACAGGCAGTTTGAATAAGAACTGAAGCAGCTGAGATAACCTAAGTGTGTACAAGTAATCGAAGGTGGAGCACAGGCAGTTTGAATAAGAACTGAAGCAGCTGAGATAACCTAAGTGTGTACAAGTAATCGAAGGTGGAGCACAGGCAGTTTGAATAAGAACTGAAGCAGCTGAGATAACCTAAGTGTGTACAAGTAATCGAAGGTGGAGCACAGGCAGTTTGAATAAGAACTGAAGCAGCTGAGATAACCTAAGTGTGTACAAGTAATCGAAGGTGGAGCACAGGCAGTTTGAATAAGAACTGAAGCAGCTGAGATAACCTAAGTGTGTACAAGTAATCGAAGGTGGAGCACAGGCAGTTTGAATAAGAACTGAAGCAGCTGAGATAACCTAAGTGTGTACAAGTAATCGAAGGTGGAGCACAGGCAGTTTGAATAAGAACTGAAGCAGCTGAGATAACCTAAGTGTGTACAAGTAATCGAAGGTGGAGCACAGGCAGTTTAAATGAGAACTCGCACAGCCGAGATGGCCTAAGTGTGTGTAACTGATCCAAGTTGTGTGACGTTCAGTGTGTATATTAAATGGCCTGGGTAAGTGGCAGGTTTCTTTCTAAGTGACTAGCTCAGTGCAACGTGGAGAGCCAAAGTCTGTACTTTTGAGCTAAAGCCTTACACTTCCACACCGATTGCCAGACCTCCCTTAACTTTCTTTTGTTTTTTGTTTTTGTTTTTGGTAGTTTCCTAATTCTCATTGTTTGGAATAGGCATTCCCAGGCAATACCTGTTGTAGTTCAGTTAACCCAAGTGAATTAGAGCTGTCTGTCACTTAAGGCTTTATGCTGTTAAAATTTTGTTTCATGTAGTCCAAAGCACAGGGTTCATTCCTCTCACTTCCATTTGCTTATGGTGTGACTGTGAGCAAGTCATTCAGACAGTACTCCTGGGTAACCCCTGACAAGGGACACTTTCTTCAATGGGTTTATCTGGTTAACAAATAGGTAAAAAATAGTATTCAGTAATTGTCCTGTTTGCCCCCCCCCCCCCCCCCCCATTATTTTGAGCTTTATGCAGAATTCTTGAGAAAGCAAACTGAGAATTATTTTGGTCTGTTCCTTGTAAAATGTGGAGCTTTCTGGCAAATTGTTCTGGAATTACAGTTACTGCATGTCAAGCATGTGAGTTTCAGATTTTATATCCTTCAGAAAATGCTTGTTAATGTAACTTTCAAAGTATATAATAGAAAGATTTAAAATCAGTTCCTGATAGCTGAGTCTTTGTTTCTGATTCTTGAGCTAAGAGGTGGGGAAGCATGGTGGCTGTTCTGCGGATGCACTGTATGATTCTCACAGTAGTGAAATACAATTCTCGGTTACTACTTCTGCATTTGCTCATTAGTTTTAATGCAAGTAAACATCTGCATGTACACAGTTGTATAAGGGGGTGCAATTGAAAGTCACATCTTTGTGTGTATGTATATTTGTGATTAAGTGTGTATCCTGCATCACATAATAGTCATAGTGTAATTGTAGTAAACAGGGGTTTCAACATATGATCCATTGTCTTTGGGTTGATCCTTAGTTTCCTTGTTTAGTTGATTGCTGAGTGTGCTTATTTGTCTGTGAACAAAGCACATAGCATGAAGTCTATGGCTTTAATGTTAAAATATTAACTATGAATGGATTTTTAATTTAACTTGTTTTTGCATTCACAGTGGTGTGAAATGCACTGTGTTGAATTGCAACAGCTTGATATTAAGTGCAGATGAGTTAAGGCTCTGAGCTGCTAATGAGCTGCTTCTTGTCATGCAGCTTTTGATTTCCTTAGACTTTATTTGAGTGCTGTCAGTCTGACCAATTTTTTTCACCATGCAGTACTACTGGAGTGCCAATGAAATATGACGCTTGTATCCAGTAGGCTGTCCCAAGCTGGTAGCAAATTCATTACAAATTTGTCATTTGAATTCCTGCAACCTTCAGATTAGCCACTAAATAGTGCTTTTCTATATGTTAATTGACTAAGAATCCCTGAATTTCTGATCTAGTTTGATGGATTCCCAGAAGAAATTGACTTTCAAGGGAATTGAAGTGTACTGTTGCACATTCTGTCTGTTTTCAATGTGAGGGTGTTTTTGTTTTGTTCATTAAATGCTTGCCAGTGGTTTTGCTGTACATTTTTTAATAAACATTTTTAATTAACTCCAAATTTCTGTGATCTTTATAAAAGCAAAGAAAATAGTATGCATACTGACAGATTTCAGTGGTGTTTCATGGTAAATAGGAGAAATAGACAAGTAATGAGGGGATCCATACAGATCCCCAACGGCACTTTCTGCCAAAGCAGAAATCACCAAACATACATAACCGAAAGTGCTGTTCACCGAAGCAGCACTTTCAGTTATGTATGCTGGTTGTGTCGGTCGCACTACAGTGCGGTTAAGGGAGAATTCCCTTTTCCCCCACTGTAGTGCGACCTCAGAGTGAGAATATAAAAGTAGGGGGGTGCAGGGGGGCTTGTCCCCCTGCATAAAAGAAGATTTAGTGTTTTGTTTTTTTTTTTTGAACGGACTTTAATAAAAGCGCTTTTTTGGTGAAAGCGCATTCGTTAAAGTGTGTTCAGGTATTGTGGATTTGGGCTATTGAACTTTCATTCAATAGTCCTAGATCCGTAATGAGATATTGGTATGGCTGCATGGGAAGGGTATGCTCCATTATTCTGCCTATGATCCCATTTGACCATGATCCAGTTCTTCTCTTACTGTGTAGAAACTACACACAAGTATTTGGCCTAATATGTTTTTTGTATATTTAAACCACATAAAGGGACAATACAGGAGAACACTTGGGTTAAGCAACTTAATTAAAGTCACACAGGAGGAAAAAGGAGATAAAAAGACTCAGACCCTGCACCCTTGACAACATGAAGTGGTTCACTAATAGTTTAAAATGTTACTCTTTTGCAGTAACTGCCAGACTTTAACTTGTCTCTTCAATTTCTGATAAATCAATGAGGACTACAAATCACTAAGGTTTATAGTCAGTTGTGGCAATTATTAGAGGTTTGTGGTTTTTGTCATTCAGTTGTTCAGAAAATGATGTGGTTACAAAGCCTGTTCTGTTCACCTTTTAAGTAAATTAGAATAGTTTCCTCTTATCTATCTCAGATTTTGCAGAACATCACTGATTTTGCCTGATAATTATTCATCATCTTTGATTCTCTTAGTGTCAGTGGTGCAACAGATCTCACACTCACCTTGGCTGCAGGAAGTATTGGATTCTCTTCCACACCAGGCACATTGATTGCTAACACTGAAGGCCAGCATAAGAGAGATGTTGCACTCCTGTGTATGTCATCCTTTCGCTGATGGTGGTAACTCTGGTGGATGTAAGAGTTCCCATGGTGCCTATCAAAAGGTTAGAGGTCCTTAATTTGCATTCTGTTTACAACTTTTTTACATAAATATTAGATATTTACATATATATTTACATATTTCATCATTGTACAGCAATCACAATGAAGTAAAACCAGCATTGCTTTCTTTACCTTACCCCCACTCCCTTTTTCACAACCACGATTTTATGCTTGTTATAACTTCTGGAAAACCCCATTTGCCATTAAACATAATCTCATTAAGTTTTTCATTCCAAATAACCCGTGCAACAAGAAAATATCTATTTTTAACTTATTCTCTTTTTAATACTCTTATAATATCCATATTTATTTCTTTTCCTTTGTATTTTCAAAAAAAATTTTCTTCACATAATCAAGCAGATTCAATAAACCCTACATGGTCCACTTATACCATGTGCACATTGCAACAGCACACTGTTTTGAATTCAGTAAGTGGCTCTACATGATGTGTAGGGCTGCATAAACATGGTAAACACTGTGGCGTGCTAATTACAGCATAAGCAGCTGAATTGTATGCTAGTCCAGCCAATCCAAGATGGAGGAGCTATTCAACAAGCTATAAAGCAACCATATAGACTCAGTGCTGGTTTTCCCTGCATATTCCAAAGCCTATTGGAATGCAGCCACAGAAAGGAGTCTACACAGAAGCAATGTTAGGGGCTGCTGTTGCTTTAGTTCACATGTATGTGCCACAGGCTGCTGCTAACAGACCACAACCAAGAAGGAGAAGAGCTTTCAGGCCCCAGGTAACTTATAACAGTCTGCATGAGGTGGACATTGTAGAGTGCTACATGGTGAATATAAATGTACTACAGGAACTCTGCAATCTCTGTTGTCCTCAGTTCAGACCCAGGGCAAAGCAAGGTTAACCTATACCAGTGGAGACAAAGGTATGTGTATCACTTAGAATTTTACCTACAGGAACCTTTCAGAGACCCACAAGGGACATGCTGGAGTTGTCACAGGCATCAGCATCCAGGGTCCTCCATCAATTCCTGAAAGCTTTGCTTCAACATGCCAGTGACCACACATATTTTACCCATACTGCTGAGGACAAGACCACAAATATGCAGGTGTTCTACCCAGTAGCACACTACCCTGAAGTACTGGGTGCCATAGATTGTACACATATAGAAATTAAGGCACCACCCGTAGAGCAGGGAAGGCTCTACATAAATAAAAAGGGCTTCTATTGTATTAACTGCCAAGTCATGTGCAATGCCAAGAGAATCACATATCTGGCACACCTCGCAACTGTATCAGATGTTCACTAGGGGGGATATCCCACAGGGTCTTTTACTGGAGGATACAGGTTATGCTCTGGAACCATGGCTGATGACACTCATCAGAAATACACACACACTCACTGAAGAATGCCATAATGAGGCACACACTCAAACCAGAAATATCACAAAGTGTGTGTTTGGGCTGCTGATCTCATGGTTCCAGTGTGTAGATACACCTGGGGGAGCCCTGCAGTACAATCCATTTACATGTACTGAAATATTCACAGTATGTGCCATGCTAAACAACATCATCCTGAGAAAGCAGCTTCAGCAGGATCAACAAGGGGAAGGGGCACACATCCCAACACCAATGGCAAGGTCATCATAGCCACAGGCAGATTAGCAGTCAGAGGGGGAACCAGCAACCTCTGTGGGTGTAGGCAGATGTAGGCATGCTCAATATCCCCTCACATTGGCTAGGAGGCAATGCCTAGCACACTCACTCTCCACCTCAGGGGATAAAACCTTCATTCTACTCACACACATATAATAACATTGATGCCAGGCAACACCTACAGTCTTTACCTACCCATGCAATGGCTGTGTACTGCTAGCATCAGACAGAGTCAGCCCTGAACTAAAACTGTGGCAACTGCTGGATTTACAAGGTAAGTGTTGAACCTGGAGTGTTTGTTTGTTTGTGTCTTTCGGCTTTTCCCAGTTAGAGGTCGCCACAGCGGAGCTATTTACAAGGTAAGTGTTGCACCTGCAGTGTACTGAGTAATAATACAAATGAATGGCATATCCTTGGACGCTGTTACTTGATAATGTAAGCAAGTAAAATGTGGGTCATTTGTACAGAAATGACTTCAACGTGTGACAGCAGAGACTTATGTGACTACATGTCTCCTCTATTAAGTAGTAGGCCTCAGGTATCAAAGATTCACACATTCATACCTCTCAAAAGTACTGATGGTCACTGAATGTCCTCAGTTTAGCATCATACTTTTGTACTGGAAAATAAGTAAAAAGAGAAGTTAGAAAGTAATGAGACACAATTCAGTTTCAGACTTCACAGCCCTCAGAAGATTATTAAAAATACTGACAAGAAATGTTTGACTCTATCAACTGTCTAACTTTCTAAGGCCAAAATATGTCAAAGGTACAATTAGCAAAACAACATCACAAATGCAGACATACTAAGCACTAAGTCATCTATGCACCCTGAGCATCAGACACAAATGTTATGTATCCCTGAAACCAAACTATAGAAAACAATAATATGGCACAGTTATCACTTGCACAGGGTGTTGTGTGTCTGTGTGTGTGTGTGTGGGGGGGGGGGGGCTTTGCTGACACAAAAGGTTGATGAGTGTATGTGAGTAAGACAGAGAAACAGGCAAATATTTGGATAAAGTAACAAATGGCCAGTAAGACAAAATGAGCTTTAAGCTTCACGGCTGAACCATGTAACTGTCATGTGCATGTCTGCATGGGTCATCCAGATGAAATTGGTATGTGAGTGTCTATATGAACACAGCCAAGCTCTGTGCTAGCTCTATGTTTTGGCATGTTGGACAGGTGTGAGCCGTGCATGGTAGAGATGGCAGTTCATCACTGTTATACCTGACAACAAGAACGGGCTCTGCCAGGAGTTGCACTGGCATGTTCACACCCACAGTCAGTTGCATTGCTGCCACCTGAACATGACTGATGTCTGCTAGACTAGCTCCCCACATGAGTATACCCAGGACCATGATCCCATGTCCTGCCATGCCTGGGTGTGGACATCTCAACCACTGATGTAGCAGTGGAAGTAGTGCCATTATGGGACTGTCATCAAGCATGGCCATGTTGGCTAACAGAAGATGATGTGGCTGACCTTTGCCAATGAGGATGCTGTCCCCCTCAGACCAAACATTCAATCACAAACACAGCATGTTCCGATGTGTCATTCATCCGATCCATTGAATCAGCAACATGGTGGAGGCAGTCATGCATGTCAGCCTGTGCCACATCTACAACCCTAAGCATTTCTCTGGAGGACATATTGGAACATGCCTGTGCCTCCATGACAGCCCTAAACATATGTTGAGTGGCACAGGAAGATACATGTGGATCAGGTGGAGGATGGACAGCAGCCCTCCTCCGAGCACCTCCTAACAACCATCTTCCATGGCACTTCACCTACACTTTGGTTATGGCCAGAGTCAACAGGCACTGAAGCCACAGTAACCACACTTCTCTGATCGAGTGTCTCACCCTCCACCTGTCCAATATCTAAGGGCTCGCTGGAATGGGTTGGTGTAGGCCTACTGGCTGTGTCCGATGGAATTACAGAAGATACCTGAATGTTAAACTGAGTGTCAGATTCAACCCCCCATTTCTCGGTCACCCACGTCCCCCGGAATCTCTTTTAAAGTTTTTTTGTCTAGTCCTTCTAGCATGTCGAGGGATCAGTTGCTAGTGTCCTCTCCTGCTCAGCTGGTGAACCTGGGAATATTGAGGCAATGTTACAATTGCCTCATGTACACAGACAACCCTCTCCTCCTCCCACAAAACACAAATACATGCGAGAGATGCAACTATACGGCCAAACTGGAGGCTGAGCTCTCTCAACATAGGACTGGCAAGACCAGTCAGGAGAAGAAGGTTACCACACACACTATAGACCCAGTCTCACATAGTACCATCACAACCTCAAATCATACACATAAACACACAAAGACATACTCGGCGGCTCTGATCAAAAATCTACCAAAACAGCAGAGGCCACCAAAGCAGACACCCAAACAACCACCACCTCAGAACACAACACCTGCAACACATAGACCTCACAGTCAGAGTGTCAAACAGTCACAGCCCTTAAGGCCAAACACAATGCCAGACACACTAGTCATTGGTGACTCCATAGTCAGACACACTGGCGTCCGCTCACCAGACTGAGTAAGGAGAAGGTCACAGTAAGCTGCCTGTCGGGCGCTAGAATCCGCCACATAACGCAAGCACTCAGGTCTCTCAACAGCAGGTACAAATACGACTCAGTCATTGTCCACGCTGGTGTAAACGACCTGAGACGTACCTCCTTGACTACATGAAAAGAGACATTGAGGAGCTCTCTGATTATGTAGCCCAGGCAGGTATGACCCTGACCTTGAGCAGTATCCTACCTTCACCAAGAATGATGCCACAATACAGAGATAAGATGATCAGCTTTAACAATTGGCTTAAACTTTGGTGTCATTCAAAGGGGATCCAATGTCTGTCTGCCTGGGATGACATGCTGGACAAGCCACGCTGCATGAGGGACGGCTTGCACCTGTCACCCTGGGATTCGGATATTGGCAAAGGCTCTTGCCACCCCATAGTGCCTTTTTAGGCAAGGCTCAAATTCTAAACCTACCACCCTAGAACACAAAAAGGAAAAAACTAAGGGTAATGCTGCTCAATGCCAGAAGTCTAAATCTCAAAATGCATGCACTCGAGGCCCTTCTCAGTATGGAGAACATCGATGTCTGTGCAGTGACAGAAACCTGGTTCAAGGCTCCTGAGAGCACCCCAGCACTATCAGGTTTTACCTCTTATCATGCGTTCCGGCCCCAAAATCCGGACAATACCAAGAAAGGAGGGGGTATCCATATTCATCAAAGACACCCACACCTCAAGACTGGTGGCAACGCACGATGCATCGGAGACCATCCAGGTGCAATTAACCATAGGCAAGACTGCTCTGCAAATTGTAGCATGTTACAGGCCACCCTCACAAACTCAGGAACCTCACATGGCCTTCCTGAAAACACTAGAGGGATAAATGTATCACCAAACACCATCATACTAGGTGACTTCAATTACCCTAATATAGACTGGGAACACTACTCAAGCCCAAACACCCTAGCCCAAAAGTTCCTGGAATTCATAAACTCAAATGCCATGGAACAACTAGTCACCATCCCCACAAGAGGAGAAAACATACTTGATCTCATCATCACGAACATGGGAGCACAATGTTCAACACCGGAAGTATACCCCTCACTGGTGAGATCAGATCACAAACTAATCTCACTGGAGGTCCTCATCCCACCCCAACCTGAAATAAAAAAGACCACAGTAAAGAACTTCTCAGCCGACTTCACACTTCTAAAGACTAGTGTGGTCTCCTTTAAGGCCCCCGAGCCGGCGGAAAACAGTACTCAAGCCGCTGAATCACTTACAAATGCCTTCTACCAGCACCTGCAGGACTGCATGGATAAGGCAATCCCAAGCAAAACAAAGACTCTTTGTACCAAAGGCAAGCGTCCAGTCTGGTGGACTCCAGCCATAAACAAACTCTACTACAAAAGGAGGAAGCTACTACAAGATAGAGCAAAATCCTTAAAAGGTAAGACACCCTTGATCACTATAAGTAAAAAACTAAGAGCTCTCATAAAATCATCCAAAGCAAATTTTGAGAGAAAAATAGCTAAAGACTCAAAAGACAATCATAAGGCCTTCTTTAGCTATGTTAGAAACCTGGGAGGAAACTCCCAGATATGCTCAGAACTAGTTCAAAATGATGTGAAGATTACTGATCCTACAGACATTGCCAACATACTGGCTGACAGGTTCAGTGCAAACTTCTCCCCTCTCCCCAAAGGAGAGATATCTATACCAAGCGATTGCAGCCCCCAAACATCTCTAGCCCAAGTGAGAACTGCTCTCTCAAAGCAAAAACACAGCATCCATGGGACCTGATGGTGTCCCCGGCTGTGTGCTCCACGAACTCAACGAGGAATTAAACCCACAGCTAGGACAGCTGTTTAATCATAGTCTTACCTCTGGATACGTACCCAAGGAGTGGCGCACTGCAACTGTGGTCCCACTTCACAAAGGCGGTGCCTCCACCGACCCTGGAAATTACCGGCCCATTAGCTTGACAAGCCTTATCTGCAAAGCCATGGAGAGGATCATAATGGACCTCATAAATAAAGACATAGGGAATTTGCAGACTTTGGATCCATCCCAGTTTGGCTTTGTCAAAGGCAGATCATGCCTTCTAAACTTGGTTGACTTTTTCGAAACAGTCACCAAAGCCATTGATGAGGGAAAGGCAGTCCATACAGCCTACCTCGATCTGGCGAAGGTCTTTGATACAATACCCCACTCGGATATCATTGAAAAACTCATCAGCTTAAATGTTAACCCATACATCACAAGATGGGTTGCAAACTGGCTGAGTGACAGAACCCACAGGGTCAGAGTTGCTGGCGCCATGTCAGACTCAAAGCCTGTCACAAGTGGTGTACCACAGGGCTCAGTCCTGGGCCCACTCTTGTTTGGCATCTACTTTTCCGAAGTACAAGCAAACACAGGAGGGTTATGGCTGACAAAGTTTGCAGATGACTGCAAACTGGGCGCCATAGTAGAAAACACATCTGACACAGATATCCTTCAGAAGGGTCTCACAGAAATGGATAACTGGTGCCAGAGCCATGGCCTAAAGTTAAATGCCAAAAAATGCATAGTCATACCCTTCGGAAAAAACAAGGTTACCCCTGCCTACCAAATAGGTGGCAATCCACTGAGCACAGAAGAAGTTATCAGGGACCTGGGGACCCAGGTTGATAGTAGTCTGTCATTCGACACCCATGTAGCTAAAGTAGTTAGGAAGACCTTCTACATTGCCTACCTTATCATGAAGGGATTCTCATCTAGATCAAGGGAGGTCATAGTCTCCCTATACTCATCACTCATCAGACCAATGATTGAGTACAATGCCCCATTCGGAATGTATCTGACCCGACACTTGCAGCAGCTGGAGAGGCCACAAAAGTTCCTCACCAAAAGGATAAAGGGTCTCAAACATCTGTCCTATGCTGCCCGACTGAAAGAACTCCAGCTCTATTCAGTCGCTTACCGCTTGCTCAGAGGTGACCTTTGCCTAACATACAAGGCCATGTCAAACCCAGATTTGATGAATATGCTTCACCTCAAAAAATCTAGATCCGTCAGAGCCACAAGGGCGGGAGACTTAAACCTCGACACGGCTATTAATAGGACGTGCTGGAGGGATAGATTCATCACCCAAAGACTCCCTATGCTGTGGAATAAAATCCCAGTATATGTGAGGCAGAGCACCTCGCTGGCCTTGTTCAAGAGAAATCTTGACCAATGGATGGGAGATCGCAGATATACCCCAGGGATTACCTCAGTGTCACTGCTCAACAGAGGCACAGCAAAATAATGGGTATAGTTCCCCATACTAAAGGGGTGGCGTAAGCCACAAAACTATGGGCTAGGCTTGTAAATGCCCTCGGGCAGATAGCCTAGTATGAACCTATGAACCTATGAACCTATGAACCTCTGCAGCCCCTGACTGTACCTCTGTTTGGCCACCATCATTATCAGAATCTACCGGTACTCTGACATCAGGTGGTACGTGTCTTACACTTCCACTGTCAGGATCACCTGTGATAATAAGCAACAAGCACAGAAAGAAATTAATAGCTACTCTATTATAGTCAAATCTATGCTAACAAAGTAACAGTGGTGCCACTATAACAGACAGTACAGAAATACACACAACAGTCTTGTCACCCACATCATACATATAAATACAACTGGTAACAAAGTAACAGTGGTGCCTCTACTACAGGCAGTACAGCAATACACACAACAGTCTTGACACCCACATCACACATATAAATACAACTGGTAACAAAGTAATAGTGGTGCCACTGCTACAGACAGTACAGCAACACACACAACAGTCTTGACACCCACATCACACATATAAATACAACTGGTAACAAAGTAACAATGGTGCCACTACTACAGACAGTACAGCAATACACACAACAGTCCTGACATCAATATCACAAACTATATATTTCTTTGAACTGCTCATCAGTATTGACATAAACATGTTTGGCCTACCTTGTGCATATGATGCAATGCTTCCTATGGATGATGGTCCTGGAAGAACTTAAGCAAATGGTAAGGACACCATCAGCACAGTTAATAGTAACACAGAGGATTAAAACTTAACCTAGCCTACCTGGAAGCTCCTCCTGAAACATATTTGTTCTCCCTGAAACTGTAGCACCAATGTCAAGGACATGCTGTTCTGCACTTTCCTGGGAGCTGTCTGGATCCCTGATAGTTGACAGGAACTCTTCCTTTGCTATTAGTGGTGGCTGTGTAGCAGCCCACACTCCAGTACTATCTAATCACTGGCCACTTCAGCTGCTCTCCTCCATGCAGATGAGATCATGTCAGTGGCCCTATGGCACACCTGATCACATATCCTGCTGTGACTGCCTACTGCATTCACATCAGCAACTATCTGCTGCCAAATCTGCATTCTGCCTGACATATCTCCATGTCTCCTCTCAAGCAGAAAGTCACCATTTTGCCTAAAAGCTTCCACAATGACCTGATTCTCAGGGTCACTGAAGGGTGGTTTTGGGGATTGGTATGCCTGGCTGCCATAGTCCTAGGTGACCTAAAACACAACAGTAGGATTATACACATAACTAAAAGTCTTGTTTCAGGATACCACATGAAGGTAGCATTTCACTATTACCAACTGGAGAAACATAAACCAGTCAAGATACTGAAATATAAAAAAAGGAATTATGTGGTTGTAGCATATTACAATCACACACAAAGCAAGATTGGATGCAAAATGCAAAACAAGATGAGTAACAATAGCAAAATTTCATGTTTGTGCCAAAACAGAAATGCAACTTTGCTTCCCCATCCCCAAAAGAAGAGGCAAATGACACATTTTGCTAACCAACCTTCAGTGAAATGCTAAAAGTGCTATCAAATTAACTGCCCCTGAAACAAAACATGTGTACAGATTTAACACAGACCATTCCATTTTAAGCTATTGCCAGTCATGTCTACTTGTGGCCAGGATTCCCCTAGAGGTGTGTATGGTCCATCCTAGAAGGCTAATACCTCTTTGTCATTGACAATAAAGGACATTTATCATTTCATGGAAATAACAATAGAAGAGTGTACACAGAAAAAATATTTGTAAC
The DNA here is from genome assembly GCF_019279795.1 of Protopterus annectens. NCBI lineage: Eukaryota > Metazoa > Chordata > Ceratodontiformes > Protopteridae > Protopterus > Protopterus annectens. The sequence goes on from NC_056739.1 coordinate 43,226,018, forward strand.
ATTAGCACTTGTGATGACAGTTAATAAGGCTGTGCATCTAAGAAAGTGAAATGCCTTGACAAACATGCCCATGCCATCAGTACACATCAAAGAAATGCATACGGATAAAAGTAGTGTTTGCTAATGCATATATATACATATTAACAGATTTTCTTAATGACATTTCATCATATGCAGTAAATAACTGAAAAATGCAAGCATACATCATCGGGGTCAGTAGTCTTCTGTGCAGATATATCCCAGAGTAATATCCTCTTCTGTGTTATCTACATAAACAAGTCTCCTTACATTCAGGTTCCCTAGCTACATGGTTTCCTTTTTATGGTGTATATTCAGGGCTATGAGCATGGTGAAGATGCAAATGAGGTGTGAACTCATTAGAATTGCTGAGTCTTAATTACTTGGCTCTGTGTATCAGATGTAAACATAGTGTAGGTACTTTCTCAGTGTTTGTTGCTACTGTATTCCAACTGTGAATGATTACTGGTAGGGAGAAGGAAAACATAACAGCAATTCAGACTGCCCTACCTCCAGTGGGTGTATCAGCCAGGTTAGACTTACAAAGTGTAGAAGTAATAGTATCAAAGTTTTAAATCTAAGTAGCACACATTTCACAGTTTATGAAACATCGAACCTCACCTTCATTTGTTGAAAACTGTATATCGTTGTCATTTAATATTCTCACACATTTTAAGGATAATGATACAGAATGCCCTATAGACTGCATGCCTCAGATTACTGCTCAGATAAGACAAGAATGAGCAACAAAGACAAAGAGATAAGACAGAGCTGTATTTTTGCAAGCAATATTCATAAATGGTTGTGTGATCACTCTGTGCACTACATCTGAAATTAATACATGTACAAACAACTGTCATATGTTTTGTTAGTACTTATTTATTTATTTTACATTTGACTGATTCATAACCCAGAGGCTCCCTTCACTCTGGAATAAAATCCCAGTCCAGGTTAGGCAGAGTCCCTCATTGACTCTCTTCAAGAGGAATCTTGATGAGTGGATGGGAGATCGTAGGTTTACCCTGGGTATCACTTCTGTGTCACTGTTAGACAGATGCACGGTATACTAACCTCGAAAAAGGGCATAGCAAAATTAATTTAAAATGGGTGGCAAAAGCCAAACACACTCTGGCTAGGCTTATAAATGCCCTAGGGCAGATAGCCTAGTATGAACCTATTAACCTATGAACCTATAACCAGGAAAGTCTGACTGGACACAGGTCCATTTTCAGCAGAGGCCTGGGGAGAAAAGCTCCAATTACATAAACTGACAAGTTCACAAAGACAGATATTTACATTCAGGAAGTTAACATATTCACACTGACAGCATATTAGTTAATTTAGAGGTAAATATGACAACTTAGGGTAAAGATTACATGATACATTCAGAACATGACATGTTATATATGAAATTCACTCTACAGTTAGAAGATAGAAAAGTTGTTGGTACTGACCTATCATGATGGTCTGATGCTTTTAATTTCTCAAGAATTACACAAAGCAACAGTGAGTAGTTTAAGGGATGACAGTTACATAGTATATTTTGAATATGACAAATTATACCTAATATTGAATTAGTATTTGGTGGAATAGTAGATAAAGTAGTTGGTGATGCTTGATTATTGTAACAGTGAAATGCATTTTTTATCTTATGGTCACATATGGACCACAATTAGGGTGTGAAGCTGGCTTTTGTTGATGGAGAGTATGGGAGATATGTAGACTCCAGGTTTTTATCCTGGGGTGAGACAGGAGCATAGCCTGTTGTTCCTAAAGTATGTTTTAAGAAGGTATTTGAATTGAGTGGTAGAATTATTGGATATTAGTTGGGCAGGAAGGTACTGTAGATGATGTTGCAGTTCGTTGTATGCAGAATGATTTAAGTTCCCGGCTGCAAAGCTGTTTGTGTGGCAATGAGGGATGAGATACCTTACTATGTTCTGAAGGTTCATTAGAGTGAGAGTTCAAATTCAGACCTATGTAAAAATATTGCAAGTATACCAACAAAAATGTTGCAGTGTTTATTTCGTAGATTGCTTTTTTCATTTCAACTAAATTTCCCTTTATTATTTTTTTTTTAATGCTAGTGTTTGAGTGGTGTGCAACTTAGCGCAAACAAGGGAAATGGAGAAACACAATGAATGTCAGGTTTAGGTGTGTTTATTTTGTCTGAGAGATGCTTAGCACTGTGCAAACCCAGACTAGTGGCCCACACAGGAATCAGACAGAACACCTGCAGACAGGGTGTAGACAGTGTAACGATCAAAAAGGATACATCATTGGAATTTTTGCTATCCCTCGTGCAATGCCACTAAGCAATGTTGTGAGGTGGTTAGCAAGGTTCCTCAACACCTGCAGCCATCAAACACCTGCAGACAGGACACACAGTCAATTTAAAATGGATACATTCTATTAATTTTGTTGGGCACCATGCAAACATGCTAAGTGGCATTGCATGGCAGATAACACATAGAACTTAAGAATGAAAAGGGAATTATGCAACTGTCATTTGACTATTCCTGTGGCAGCAGGTGTAAGTTTAGGGCCGTAATACAGATGGTCCTGGGTTCTAATACAGGAAGTGCAACATATTTTTACTGTTGTGGCAGTCCAGTTTATAGCAATGAACAGAAAAATATACAAGTGTTATTTCAACATTCTTGTGGCAACAGGTGTAAGTGCAGGGCTGCCATACACATAGTGCTGGGTTCTAATACAGGACATTCCAGACATTTTTACTGTTGTTCCATTTCATATTATATTCAATCCCACATATAAAACTATAGATATAGGAATATATATAAATGATATGTGGGATAAGACACCCTTACTGTGTTTTCAGATGTATGACTGAGGGTGTACTGTCTACTATATTTCTGTAAGTATAATTCTGCTATCTGAACTTAGATGGCCTTCACACTTAAATAAGACAAATATGCAAATAATCTATACACAAGAACCTTGTCAGGTCACACACATACATGGTTAACAACTCAAACTGTCAGCTGTATTTATGAATGATTCATGACTATGTCTGAGCAGCACTTCTTCTGTGGCAAAGATGGAAAATCACTCCTGTGGAAGAAACTGTTTTGTCCCTTATGCATAGGTTTGAATCCCACTCTTTAAAAATCAATTTTATCAGTGTATAAAGCCAAAACAAAAAAGTGTCACATCATGAAATTTATCCCTCCAGTGCATGTCTGCAAGGTTAACTCATCTAATAGTTACCTTACAATTTTAAAAATGTATTTCCAACCTACAGCAGCAGACACCCCTCAAACTAATGTCAAGTGTCAGATTAACCTTCCAGTTTAAAACATTTATTTCCAACCTGCTTGGTACTGCTGCTCTCCACTTAAAATCTTGCAAATGTGGTTGGCATTGTTGCTTGTGTTTGTGCATTAGCAGTAAATGCAATAACAGGAATTGGTGGGAAATCATTTGTTGCCATAGCTCTACTTTTGGTATTAGATATGTCTGGCATTAGAAGAAAGGTGCCCAGTTTAAGGCACAGAGGTGGGATGTTCAGGAATCCAGGATATTCACTGGACTCCTGGTAAAGCACCACAGACAAAGGCTTCTGCAGACAGACTACTCTGGCTCTCAGTACAAGTCTGAAGCGTTGAGTAGTTTGACTAAGGCTGTATCCAGTGCGAATGGCATGCCATGCACTGGAGGAAAGTATTGGCACCACTTTAGTGACCTACAAAGGTGCAAGAGGGATGCACTCAGCCAGTGGTTGACTGAGTTTCAAACTGCTGACATGCCATGGTTATGTAAGTTATGCTGATAAAGAGAATTTTTAATACATAGAAAGCTAAATATAGGAAGACCGATATGCATAACGCTCTTCTTTTGTTTTCTTTTCTTTTCACAGCTAATGCCAAAACTGAGTTGAAGCAGCCGGCTCCTGCTGATCATCTGGAGAGACTGCGGAAAACAAGTGGCATGTATGCAGCACAAGAGAAGCATTACTGTAGCTTTAAAAGTTAATGATATATTTCTTTTTTGTCTTCTATACAGTTGTAGCAAAGTGAGCATTCATATCCTAACTGTAAAAGCAAGTATGCATACATAAGTGTGTAGTATAAAGCAGCTTTAGGAGTCACGTGTCAGACTGTAGTCAGAGGTTGTGGACTCAAATACCATGAATAGCAGCTGTACAATATTGCATTTCCTTCATATTACATACATTAAAAATTGTACAAGTGGCATAAATGCCCTGCTGTTAACTGTAATCAGAATACTTGGGCCAAGGATATGTACAATAAATGGACATTGCAATGATTACATTGAGCAATCCATAATTATAGTTTGCAGTTGATAAGATGTATACTTAAATATAATAGTTCAGATCAAATAGTTGTATAATTGTGAAAGTGCACTGTATGTCACATATAATGATACTAATCTTATCTCTTTTTTTCTCTCACCCCAACCTTTATCTCTTTTTTTTTTCTACTATGTGTCATTAAAATGTCTCAATGTCATCCAGCTGTAAAACAATCACTACATGCTTCACACCACAGTGAGGTAGGCTAGCCCCCATGGATTAGCCTGCCCCTACTCCGCCATCTCCAGCAACGATGCCTAGCACATCTGGGACCCACCCTGGCAGCACTGCCTCTGCATTACCTTTACCCTCAGGTAGCACTGTCCTGGCAGTGGGTTCCTATCAGAAGAGCGAATGCTTAAATTAGCGAACGCTCTTATATTGAGCTTTAAAATGCAAAACTTGAAAATGTCCAAGGCACGAAACATCGATTTTTTTTCCCAGGGAAAAGAATTGATGAGCCATTCTCTGAACTTTGCTGTTTTCTCCACTGTGGTGCAATCTCGGAGTTGGTATATTTAAGTTGGGGGGTGGGGGGCACAGCCCCCCCACATCACAGGGTGTGGGTGGCAAATCCCCCCACTTTTTTTTTTATCAGCAAATGTTTCCCTGGAAAAAAAATCACTGATTTGTTCCTTCGACATTTTAAGGTTTCGCATTTTTAAGTTCGATAAAGGAGTATTTGCTATTTTTAGCTTTCAATCTTCTGATGTAGATGCCTGGGAGCTGGTGCTGTGATACCCTCCAGGGGTAGTGGTGGAGGTGAGGATTTCATCACCCACCAGAGGATGCCAGGATTGGTGCTTAGGGTTGTGCACCATGCCACTGGTGTATGCTTATGCCAGATGGAGAGGCTGCTCTCCCTTATAGTCTGTAGGAGGAGAAGACATCAGGCAATACAGCAGCCAGTGGAGTAAGGGAACAGTGATGACAGTCCTATGGGTGAGGACTAGAGTCTCGCTGTCTCCATGTTTGATGGGCATGAGCTTGCATTGTCCCCTCCTTCACCCCAATCATTGTGTCCCCAACCTTTTGTATCCCTCACCATCTCTGGTGTAGATCAATGTGTGTGTATGGATCTTTAAGAAGCTATCTGAGGGATTACAGAAGGGTAGAAATACTGAACACATGTGAGCCTGACTGCCATTTTGTAGTAAGCTGTTGAGATGTAAGTATGTATGTCTGTAAGGTCTGTCTGTTAATCAGTTTCTTTGTATTTTATGATGCTGCTATCTATCTTGATATTTTTCTATGTAATAAAGCATCTAAATAAACTAACCAGCCTGTTCATCTATGTTACAGAAGGACGAGCGACACCTGGGTCTTGTCTTCTTTGTCTTGCTTGTTTGCATTTGCTTTCTCACCTACCAAACTTACCTGACCCAGAAATACCAGTGTTCCTTACCCAGCATCCCTCACTTACTGAATAAAAAAAAAATGGGCACCTGTCCCACAGTAAAAAATCATCCCATGCATAGCTCTCCATTTTGCACATGTCTTGACACACTTGATTTGGTCCAGTTAGCTATACATCATGATAGCATTGTTGTTGCCCCTCTCTGTGGAGGTGACAGTCCAAATCCAGCTACTTTTCTGTACATATTTTCAGTTTTCACTGTTAAAGAAATGGATATCTATGTTTTTTTCCTACCTCCCTCCTGCACATTTCTGTATTGCTTTCCCATTGTTCTTCCCCCTGCTTGCTCCTCATTTTAGCACTTAATAATCTGGTGTAAAAATTGACTCGCACACAAATGGAGCCCTTCATTTTTTGGCCTCTATGTTTGCGGGGAGTTTGGCAACATGCACCAATGCCAAGAGAAGGTGAACAGCTCTTCAATGGTGTGGTTACCTCTGCACAATGGCGCTTAAACAAATCATGCTGTGGTAACACACAGTAGCACATGATGAGTGTAGTATAAAGAATAATTCCATTGCATTATCACTGTTTATTTAAAACTGTTATATACACCTGGATTCGTACCTAGTATCATCTGGGCTCTAAAAGAAATATGTTAATGTATTTACACCTGCTGCCACAGAGTCAGCTAAACAGCAGGTGTGTTTCATATACTCAGTACCAACTCTCATAATTTTAGCAATGAGTTTCACATTTGCGCACTGATTAACTGCATGCAAAATAGGAAAGCAGTAGAAATGTGTATCCTGTATGCACAAACACTTTGCCAGCCATCGTGCAAACCTGCTGCTCACTGTTGCACTATGCAAAGTAAATATTAGCATGTATTATTGGAAACCACTGTAGTGCGATCTTGGAGTTGGTATATTTAATTTATGGGGGTGTGGAGGGCAGCGCCCCCCACATGGGGCGGTGCAGGAGGGCTTACCCCCCTGGAGAAACGTAGTAGAAAGTGTGTTTGTTAGGTGGTGTTGTAGGTGGAGGGGATCTTATTTATTTGTGCAATGTAGTTTTCAATGTTATGAAGCACACTTTCAATGTTCTGAGTTTTCAATGTTTTGGGTTTTTAGTGTTTTGGGATTTAGATGTTATGGTCTCGATGTTATGAAATTCAAAGTTATGAAATTTCAATGTTATGAAGTAGACCCATCAGATATTTACAATGCAGGCATGTGTTACCTCCCTTATGCATTGCAACCCTGTCTCTCAGTAATTGTTGACAAATATATCAACTACACTACATAAATTAATAACAAATGTTGTGTGATATACTATGCAAATCTTTAGAATGACAATACACATTCACATTTGCAAATACTTGTAATAATGTAGATTCCTATTTGCATAGTCTTAAACTATACCTGCACATTGGAACACAACCATACATACTACTCACTGCACACTCAGTCTGGTAACATGCAGAACTTGAACTATCTTGACAGTTGTACATGCCTACACATTCATTTCATGCAGGGCTAATAACATCTTCTGTCCAACATCTAGTAATGCTGTCATCCACCATACGTTGTCCTGCAGCCTTGTAAAAGTCAGACTTGAGCTGTGGATATTGTCTTAACCCATTCACTCCAGTGGAACTCAGGAAGTTTGCACTCTAACTTCCAATGGGATGAGCCTAAGCCTTTTGACAGAATCAAATTATGTCCTCATATTTCAAACAAATGTTCATATCTATGGAACCATAGAGTTATGAAAAAAGTATAAATGGCAAATGCTTCAGCATAAACTATTTTTATAGTGGTAGTATTCTTTAGGTTCTAGGTCTTAAACTGAATTTTATATGCCAGTAAACAAACTATTACATTTGTAATATTTTGTAAATAATTTACAATATCTCAGCAACCCCTCAAGTTACACATCCAGTTGGCAGCATTTTATTCATCTAGCTGAGAGCTTTCATATGAGGCTAAGGAGTTCTGTCTGTTTAATTTGGTTGTTGAGATATTTAGAAAATGTGAAAATTATATCTATATAAATTAATATCATCAAAACAACAGTTAATATCTATTTACCTGCACTAGACAGAAGTCAAATATTAATGCAGAAACAGTCACAAAAAAGTACCAGTTGGAGGTGCTGAAATAACCACGAAGCAAACATGTAGCAGCCACAAATGGTTTTAATACATAAACGCCAAAAAACTCCACAGCGTTTTCATCCACTGCCTTCATCAGATGTATCTGGAGAGGACAGCACCTGATGCATGCATGTATAGAGACATCCTGACTCTTCTCATCTGTGAGGTAGACCAACATGCCATCATGGACCTTTTCTAAATAGACACTAGTAATATCCCAGCTGTGTGCAATAGACCTGTATGAGTAGTTAATGCTACATCCATGTTTGTTACATCTGTTAGATGTCCTCAAAGAGGTAATTGAGGGCATGCATGATGACAACACTATCATCCCATGGAACTTGACCAGACCAAGGCATTTGACACAAATCCACACTGAGGTATTCACTCAGCGCTGTCAGATGTGGCCATAAACACCTATATCACCAAGTGGGTAGACCAGTGGATCACATGCATGGCATCTAAATATGTTGAAATGTGTGAGGTGACCTATATCTCATGTCCAGTGATCAGGTCCATACATCAGGGCCATCTGCTAGGCCCTTTCCTGTATGTTATTTAAGTCACAGATGTCACAAATGACATACACATCATATGTCCAAACAGCTGTCTGAAGGACTACAGATTGCGGGCAGTCATTGACTACATCTGTGATATTAGTATAATGCAGACATTATCAGCACACACCAATAACTGCTGCCACAGCCATAACAACACATAAGATGAAACAAAAACATGGAGGATTCGTTATGTTATGATAACAAATGCACAACCCAAGGATAATGTAAACCTCCTACCCTATAACTAGACCAACTGGTATGACCTGTGTCCTTGGGTAGATGTTATGTGGAACATCCACCAGCATGTGGTCACAGTGCTGACTACTCCCTTGTATGTAACACAACTATTGAGCATGTGAAGGACATCCACGTCAAAGGCCATAATATCTCTATGGTTCACAGCCTTCATCACACTAATAACTGAGTAAAATGCACCCTTCTTCATGTACCTCCCTACACATCTTCCAGTGATGTGTAACTGAAGTGTAACACCTTTGTCACAGTGAGCTGTCACATATCTTATTGGCCATACCTAGGTATTCTTTTTGTTGCATAAACATTATTGTCTGATGTGGTGGAACACCCTTCAAGGTGTTACACCAGACATATGTGTGGTACCTGTTCTTGTGATGCACACAATACATACATAGCTGTTTGACAATGTTGATGGCATGGGTTCCATTTGTGACAGTCTGAATTGTGCCATATATATCTGCTATACACACCAGTCAACAAACCTGTAGTGATCCTAATGTCACATACAGGTATAGCAGTACCTCTCCTAACACCTCCAGCAGATGTTACAATATCAGAAGGGTATGCTTGATTGCTGACATGTCATAATAGTTATACAAGTTTGTTTGTGCAGAACCATCTATGATCACTCAGAATCATAGGTTCATAGCTTCATAGGTTGGTACTAGGCTATCGGCCCTAGGGCCTATGCAAGCCTAGCCATAACAATTCCCTGAATATTTCTTCCCACAATATTTACTTCTCCAGGCCTCTGTCTAGCAGGGTGACTGACATGATCCCCATGGTGAATTTCCTATCTCCCATCCAATCATCAAGGTTCCTTTTGAAGAGGGCCAATGAGGCGCTCTGCTTGATATGTATGGGCAGTCTATTCCAGAGTATGGCGAGTCTCTGGGTCAGGAACCTATCCCTCCAGCATGTTTTGTTCATTGTGATGACAAGGTTTAGATCACTGGAGCATGTGGCTCTGAGGGATTGGGATTTCTTTAAGTGGAGCATGTCCAACAGCTCAGGGTTTGACATGGCCTTGTATGTTAAGCAGAGATCGCCTCTGAGTAGACGATATGCCACAGTGTATAGCTGGAGTTTTTTTAGACGGTCAGTATATGGCATCTGCTTTAGATCTGTGATTCTTTTAGTGAGGTATTTCTGTGGCCTTTCCAGTTGTTGCAGATGTCTTGTGAGGTACATACCAAACGGGGCATTATACCCTATAATGGGTCTAATGAGGGATGAGTACAGTGGGACAATGACCTCCTTTTTTTGGGATGAAAAGCCCTTAGTGATGAGGTGTGCCACATAGAAGGATTTCCTGATGCTTGTGGCAATGTGGTTATCGAAAGTGAGACCACTGTCCACCTTTGTCCCTAAGTCTTTCATCACACTTTCAATGTTTAGTGTCCTGCCACCTATGTGGTAATTCATGGGTACATTTTTTTCCAAAGGGGATAACTATATATTTCTTGGCATTAAGCTTGAGCCCATGGCTCTGGCACCAGGCATCTGTTTCTGTTAGGCCCTTTTGTAGAATATCCACATAATTTGGGGATTCAATAATAGCTCCCAGTTTGCAGTCATCTGCAAACTTTGTTAGCCAGAGTCCCTTAGTGTTGGCCTGTACTTCAGAGAAGTAGGTGCCAAACAAGAGTGGTCCCAGGACTGAACCCTGAGGTACTCCAGTTGTCACTTGTCTGGAGCTGGATTTGGAGTCGGCTACTTTTCCTGTCTGGGTTCTGTCAGTAAGCCAGTTAGCAACCCATTGAGTGACGTAGGGATTTATGCCCAGCTTAGTAAGTTTATCTATGATTCCAGAGTGGGGGATGGTGTCAAAGGCCTTGGTGAGGTCCAGATAGGCTGTGTGGCCTGCCTTACCCTCATCCACAGCTCTGGAGACTGATTCAAAGAAGTCAATCAGATTCAGGAGACAAGATCGGCCCTTCACAAACCCAAACTGGGTGTGGTCCAGTGTTTGAAGATTGCCAATGTCTTTGTTTATAAGTTTCATGATAATGCATTCCATGCCCTTGCAAATCAGGCTTGTCAGACTGATGGGACGGTAGTTCCCAGGATCCATGGTGGATCCTCCCTTGTGGAGCGGGATAACTGTAGCTGTGCACCACTCAGTAGGCACGAAGCCTGAGATGAGGCTATGATCAAACATGACACTAAGGTGAGGTGCCAGTTCATTTTGTAGTTCATGTAGTACACAGCCTGGGATGTCATCTGGTCCCATGGATGCTGTATTCTTAGCATTGGAGAGTGCGGTTTCTACCTGTGTGGCTGTGATTATCGGAATTTGGCAATCTTTTGGTATTGAGATGGGCATTTTAGGGGGTGAGAGGGGGGTGAAGTTGGCACTAAATCGATCAGCCAGGATATTGGCAATATCCTTGGGATCAGTGTATTTAATGCCATTCTGTTGTAGTTCAGAGCAGATCTGAGCATTGCCATTTAGATTCTTGACATAACTATAGAATGCCTTGTGGTTGTCTTTGGAATCTTTGGCAATTTTATTTTCGTAACAAGCTTTTGAGGATTTTATGAGGGATCTCAGCTTCTTACTGAGGCTAGCAGGGAGTTTTTTGCATCCTGGGATTTTCCTCTCTTTTGAAACAGTTTCTTCCTTCATGTTGTGTCAGAGACATGGGATTGCTGGTGATATTATTCTGATATTGTTCATGATTGTGCATGCTTCTTTTACTGTTGTCCATAGGCCTATAATTGTGTCCCACTTTTTGGAGACCTCTGCTGAGATTGCACTCATATTCAGGCAAATCAGTTTGCAGACCTTCACAATATGCACCCTACCCCAGTTGTATGTAACATTCCTGATAGATGTCCTCTGTATTATTCATATCTGGATGCTTATCTCACAAAGACATCCCCGTTGTTAGGTCACTTTGTGTGACAGTCACGTAATATACATGTTCACTGTGCAGTCTGTACTGTACCATATTGATATGTGCTTGGTGTTTCTGCTATAACTGTCTTCCACTGACATGCCTTCATGTGCTGTACATTAGGTTGTTTCATCTGTCCTATTTCCCTGTGTTCTTTCCTACAATTCATCTGTGTGTCCCTATTCAATGCAGACAATTCCCTTGACTGTTTATTTTAAATGGCAGTCCATGTACCCTTACAGATCATTTACATGACCTTTGTACAGAATGCCTGGAATGGGATTTCACAATACTCTGTACTGTATACACTGTCCTGTACTGTGTCTGGACCATATACGTAGCTATATGTTAAACCCTGGTAATCATTGTAGTATTCCACTTAATCTCACTAGCTGAGTTCGCTCATAGGTACATAGGTTTGCTATCTGTGTTGTGTTATATAGTTCCTGGCAGGCAACACTGTTGACAGCCATGAAAGTGCACTTGTTTACGTTTAAATGAGGTGTATGGTATGAATATGTAATTAGCGCTGCTGCTCACCACACAGACACATAAACTTTGTGTAGGTTTCATGAGAAGTTTATTGAATCCCACGGAATTTCTTCCATAATTTTTCTTACTCTTTTACACGTCATAAACCCTTGTTCTGCAGTTTCTTCTTCCCCACAATACAGACATATTTTTATTTTTATTTTATATTGCATATTACTTTTATCAGGAAGTTTATTTATACGTAATCAGCATTACCCCGTTTTACACCCCTTCTTTCTTTAATAGTTGTTATTATTGCCTTCTTTTTGCAGGTTTTCCCGTGGATTAATACCGAATGATTGCGCCCGTAACTTTGTATGCCGTACTTTCCTTATTTAGTTTTTCTTTATTTTCCATATTTTCATTTTTTCTAGCTAATTTTGTATTTCATCATCATAATGTTCCTTTTTCTTTCTTTTATTAGGTTCATAGGTGGTTACTCAGCTATTGACCCAAAGGTCTTTATAAGTCTGTGCGTACCCAGTGTAACACTAGAGAAACCCAATATAAAGGATCTAGCCAAAACTCGAGATCTTAGTCAGAATGGCTGCCCATATCTAGGCACATCATAGGTGAAACGCTTGGCAGGAATTTACATTGTCCCATCCAGTCATCCAGGCTACACTTAAACAGGGTCATAGAAGGTCTCTGTTTGATGTACACTGGTAACCTCTGAGAGACATATATGTCTCTCTAGCAGGTCCTATTTATGTCACAGGCCAGGTTAAGGTCCCTGGAGTGGAAGACCCTTGTCCCATTTGACTTGTGGATGTGCAGCATTTACATTAGGTTTGGATCTGAGATCGCTCTGTAGCCCAGGCACAAGTCTCTTCTCAGTAGTCTGTACGCTACTGAGTACGGTGACAGTGACTTCAGTTTGGTCTGTACACTACTGAGTACAGTGACTTCAGTTTGGTCTGTACACTACTGAGTACAGTGACAGTGACTTTAGTTTGGTCTGTACACTACTGAGCACAGTGACAGTGACTTCAGTTTGGTCTGTACACTACTGAGTACAGTGACAGTGACTTCAGTTTGGTCTGTACACTACTGAGTACAGTGACAGTGACTTCAGTTTGGTCTGTACACTACTGAGCACAGTAACAGTGACTTCAGTTTGTCAGTGTATGACATGTGCTGGAAATCCTGAATTTTCTTGGTTAGAAATCTCTGAGGTCTCTCAAGTTGCTGCAGGTGCATGGTAAGGAGCATACCAAAGGGAGCATTATACTCAAGTATTGGCCTGATGAGGGCCGAATACAGGAGAGTTATGACTTCTTTCAATCTTGAGGCCATGTCCTTGCAAATGAGATGTGCAACCTAGAATGCTTTCCTTACCACAGTAGACACATGGTGGTCAAAGTTTCTGCTACAGTCAACTTGCATTCACAAATCTCTCATTACCGTTGTTACTTGAGGTATTATTATTTATATGATAGGTTCATAGGTTCATACTAGGCTATCTGCCCTAGGGCATTTATAAGCCTAGCCAGAGTGTGTTTGGCTTTCGCCACCCATTTTAAATTAATTTTGCTATGTCCTTTTTCGAGGTTAGTATACTGTGCCTCTGTCTAACAGTGACACAGAAGTGATACCCAGGGTAAACCTATGATCTCCCATCCACTCATCAAGATTCCTCTTGAAGAGAGTCAATGAGGGACTCTGCCTAACCTGGACTGGGATTTTATTCCAGAGTGAAGGGAGCCTCTGGGTTATGAATCTGTCCCTCCAGCCTGTCCTATTTATTTCAGTGCTGAGGTTCAAGTCTCTCGAGTGAGTAGCTCGATGGGATTTGGATTTTCTGAGGTGCAGCATGTCCATTAATTCCAGGTTGGACATGGCTTTATACGTCAGGCACAGATCGCCTCTGAGCAGGTGGTATGCCACTGAGTAGAGCTGGAGTTTCTTTAACTGGGCAGCATATGGCATCTGTTTGAGCCCTTTGATCCTCTTGGTGAGGTACATTTGGGGTCTTTCCAGTTGCTGCAGGTGTCTGGTAAGGTACATCCCAAAAGGGGCATTGTTCTCAATTATGGGCCTGATGAGGGATGAGTAAAGAGGCACAATGACCTCCCCTGATCTAGATGTGAATCCCTTCATGATTAGGTGGGCTATATAAAATGTTTTTCTAACCACTTTGGCCACGTGGTTTTCAAATGAGAGATTGCTATCAACTTGGGTCCCCAGGTCCCTAATTACTTCTTCCGTACTTAATGGATTCCCACCTATGTGGTAATTTGTGGGTACTTTGTTTTTGCCAAAGGGGATGACTATACACTTTTTGGCGTTTAGCTTGAGGCCATGGCTCTGGCACCAGTTGTCTGTTTCTATGAGGCCCTTTTGTAGGATGCTTGTGTCAGCTGGAGAGTCGATTATGGCACCTAGTTTGCAGTCATCTGCAAACTTGGTCAGCCACAGTCCTTCCGTGTTGGCCTGTACCTCCGAGAAATATATACCAAACAAGAGAGGTCCCAGGACTGAGCCTTGTGGGATGCCACTTGTAACTGGTTTGGAGTCTGACATGGCTCCAGCAATTCTAACCATGTAGGTTCTGTCCTTGAGCCAGTTTGCAACCCATCTAGTGACATAGGGGTTTATATTTAAGCTGGTGAGCTTATCTATAATGCCCAAGTGGGGTATTGTATTGAAGGCTTTTGCGAGGTCCAGGTAGGCTGTGTGGACCACCTTCCCCTTGTCAATGGCCTTGATGGCCGAACTGAGTAGGATCCAGTATCTGTAGGTCCCCAATATCTTTATTTATGAGGTCCATGATGATCCTTTCCATAGCTTTGCAGACCAAGCTAGTCAGGCGTATGGGTCGATAGTTTCCAGGATCCGTTGAGGCACCACCTTTGTGGAGAGGGACCACTGTTGCTGTACGCCACTCTTTGGGTACATATCCTGTAGTAAGGCTGAGATTGAACAGTAGTTTTATGTTTGGGTTTAGCTCTTCTTGGAGTTCATGTAGGACGCAGCCCGGGACACTGTCTGGTCCCATTGATGCTGTGTTTTTTGCTTTGGAGAGGGCGGCTCTTACCTGAGCATCTGAGATATCAGGGGGCAGCACTCTGCTGGGATAGATATTTGCCTTTTTTCTGGGGGGGGGAGAAGTTTGTGCTGAACCTGTCAGCTAGGATGTTGGCAATGTCTGTGGGTTCTGTGTATTTTTTGTCATTTTGGACTAATTCTGAGCATATCTGGGAATTCCCACCCAGGTTCCTAACATAACTAAAGAAAGCCTTGTGATTATCCTTAGTGTCCTGTGCAATTTTTCTCTCAAAGCTGGCCTTAGATGATTTTATGAGTGCCCATAGATTTTTGTTAATACTGATCAGAGATGCCTTCCCTTTTTGTGAATTTGCTCTATCATAGTAGCTTCCTCCTTCTATTGTATAGTTTGTTTATGGCTGGGGTCCACCAGACAGGACGCCTGCCTTTGGAGGATTGGGTCTTGGTTTTATTTTGGATTGCATGATCCATGCATTCCTGAAGGTGTTCATAGAATGCGTTTATAAAGGATTCTGCGGTCTGGGCCGTATTTTCCACAGGCCCGGGGGCTTTGAAGGATTCCACCTCGGTTTTGAGGAGTGTGAAATTTGCTTTAGAGATGTTTTTCACTGTGGTTTTCTGGGCAGGGGGTGAGGTCGGGATGTGAATATCCAGTGAGATTAGTTTATGGTCTGATCTTACCAGTGAGGGATACACTTCTGGTCTGGAGCATAGAGCCCCCATGTTGGTGATGATCAGATCCAGTATGTTTTCCCCTCTTGTGGGAGTGGTAACACGTTGTTCCATAGCATTTGAGTTTATAAATTCTAGGAACCTTTGGGCTAGGATGTTGGAGCTAGAGTAATGCTCCCAGTCTATGTTTGGGTAGTTGAAGTCACCCTATATAATGGTGTTTGGGGAGACCTTCATATTATCCAGTGTTCTGAGGAAGGCTGAGTGGGGTTCCTGGGTTTGGGAGGGTGGTCTGTAGCAGGCTATAAACTGGAAGGCAGTTTTACCCACTGTTACTTGCACATGGATAGTCTCTGATGCTTCCTGCTGTGCCACCAGCCTGGAGGTGTGGGTATCTTTGACGAATATTGATACTCCCCCTCCTTTTGTGGTTCGGTCCAAGTTTTGGGGCCGAAAAGCATGTTATGAGGTATAACCTGGTAGTGTTGGGGTGCTCTCGGGAGCCTTGAACCAGGTTTCTGTTACTGCACAGATATCGATGTTCTCCATGCTAAGGAGAGTTTTGAGTGTGTGCATCTTGAGGTTTAGACTTCTGGCGTTGAGTAGCATTCCTCTTAGTTCCTTATCCCTTGTGATACCTATGGAGGTGTGTTTGTCTTTTGAGCCTTGCCTAAAAAAGGCACTATGGGGGTGGCAAGAGCCTTTGCCAAAATCCGAAAGCCCAGGGGTGACAGGTGCAATCCGTCCCTAGTGAAGCATCGTGGCTTGTCAAGCATGTCATCACAGGCTGACAGGCATTGGATCCCTTTTGAATGACACCAATACTTAAGCCAATTGTTGAAATTGATCATCTTGTCTTCATATTGTGGCATCATTCTTGGTGAGGGTAAGATGCTACTCAAGGTCAGGGTCATACCGGCCTGGGCTACATGCTCAGAGAGCTCCTCTATGTCTCGTTTCATGTAGTCCAGGGTGGTACGTCTCAGGTCATTCACACCAGCATGGACAATGACTGAGTCATATTTGTACTTGCCTTGGAGTGACCTGAGTGCTTGTGTTATGTGGTGGATCCTAGCGCCCGACAGGCAGCTCACAGTGGCCTTCTCCTTGTTCAGCCTGGTGAGCGGGACGTCAGTGTGCCTGACGATAGAGTCACCTATTACAAGTGTATCAGGTGTGTTGTTTAGCCTTAAGGGCTGTGACTGTTCGGCACACTGGCTTTGTGAGCTATGTGTTGCACGTGTTTTGTTTTGGGGTAGCGGTTGCTTGGGTGTCTGCTTTGGAGGTCTCTGCTGCTTAGGCAGATTTTTATTTAGAGCCTCCGAGTATGTTTTTGTGTGTTTATGTGTTTGGTTTGCTGTCATGGTAGGTCTATGTGAGACTGGAATTGTAGTGAGTGTGGTTTCCTTCTCCTCCTGACTGGTTATGCCAGTACTGAGTTGAGAGAGCTTAGCCTCCAGTTTGGCTATATGGTTGCATCTCTCACATGTGTTGGAATTTGTTGGGAGGAGGAGAGGGTTGTCTGTGTATATGAGGCAGTTGTAACATTGCCTCAAGATTCCCAGATTCACCAGCTGGACCAGAGAGGAGGTTGACAACTGACCTTTGGACATGCTAGAATAGTATTGGGAATTCCTTTATAATTGAAAAAAGGGCTAATGGGTTACAAGGTACTCAAGGGGAGTCTGTGAGGGTGTAGTGCTTTTAATTTTTTAATGCTGACTTATATAATTGCTTTAGTGAGCAAGTGCCAGGCTTTAGAGTAGGAATGGGGTGTTTATTATGAGAACTAGATCAGTTCTAAGGGCAAAAGGGAAGAGCAGACTTTGTGGAGCTGAGAATGGCTTAAACCCAATTAAGCGGAGCTGCCCGATGCTGCGCTATGCACAAAATCGCACAAAGCCGCGCCAAAGCTGGTTTTATACAGGGAGACTTGAAAGAGCTAGAAATTGGCCCAAAACAGCCAATAGACTACCAGATTCTTGTGCTGGGAACACTCCTCCAGGGATAGATAGGCTGCTCTAAGCTCCCCACTGCCACTGGTGAACAAAGAAGCCTCCCTTTATCCAAGAAAGGAAATGGGCAACACAGGAACTTTCCAAAAGTCCAGAATACAGCAAAGCCTGTATTTGGACTACTCTAGGTCAGGAAAGACGGGAAACGAGGATATTTGTTTTTTGTTTTTTTTTCTTTTTTGCAACAAACAGCAGGAAAATGCAATAAATATGTAACACAGGCTAGCGCACTTGAGTGTGTAGCCTCAACAGGTAAATGTAACAAGCAGGACAAACTTTAAAAGTGCAGGTGCAAAAACAACTTTAAACAGTTTAAAACAGTTCAAGAAGCAGAAATACTTGCAGTTTAGCTAGATCGGGCAGCCACCCAGGTAGTAGCAGGAAAACAAAACACTTTTATCAGGTTAGCAGTCACTCTTTTAGCCTCTCTGCTGCTAGCACCACTCTGCAGGACCACGAGGAGCTTGGCAGAGTAGTAACAAGTGCAAAAACTGTGCCAAAGCGAGTTTTATACAGGGGGACTTGAAAGAGCTAGAAATTGGCCCAAAACGGCCAATAGACTACCAGATTCTTGTGCTGGGAACACTTTTCCAGGGATAGATAGGCTGCTCTAAGCTCCCCACTGCCACTGGTGAGCAAAGAAGCCTCCCTTTATCCAAGAAAGGAAATGGGCAACACAGGAACTTTCCAAAAGTCCAGAGTACAGCAAAGCCTGTATTTGGACTACTCTAGGTCAGGAAAGGCAGGAAACAAGGATAATTTTTTTGTTTTTTTTTCTTTTTTGCAACAAACAGCAGGAAAATGCAATAAATATGTAGCACAGGCTAGCGCACTTGAGTGTGTAGCCTCAACAGGTAAATGCAACAAACAGGACAAACTTTAAAAGCGCAGGTGCAAAAACAACTTTAAACAGTTTAAAACAGTTCAAGAAGCAGAAATACTTGCAGTTTAGATAGATCAGACAGTCGCCCAGGTAGTAGCAGGAAAAAAACACTTTTATCAGGTTAGCAGTCACTCTTTTAGCCTCTCTGCTGCTAGCTCCACTCTGCAGGACCACGAGGAGCTTGGCTGAGTAGTAACAAGCGCAAAAAACGTGCCAAAGTGGGTTTTATACAGGGGGACTTGAAAGAGCTAGAAATTGGCCCAAAACGGCCAATAGACTACCAGATTCTTGTGCTGGGAACACTCCTCCAGGGATAGATAGGCTGCTCTAAGCTCCCCACTGCCACTGGTGAACAAAGAAGCCTCCCTTTATCCAAGAAAGCAAATGGGCAACACAGGAACTTTCCAAAAGTCCAGAGTACAGCAAAGCCTGTATTTGGACTACTCTAGGTCAGGAAAGACAGGAAACAAGGATAATTTTTTTTTTTTTTCTTTTTTGCAACAAACAGCAGGAAAATGCAATAAATATGTAGCACAGGCTAGCGCACTTGAGTGTGTAGCCTCAACAGGTAAATGCAACAAACAGGACAAACTTTAAAAGTGCAGGTGCAAAAACAACTTTAAACAGTTTAAAACAGTTCAAGAAGCAGAAATACTTGCAGTTTAGATAGATCAGACAGTCGCCCAGGTAGTAGCAGGAAAAAAAAACACTTTTATCAGGTTAGCAGTTGCTCTTTTAGCCTCTCTGCTGCTAGCACCACTCTGCAGGACCATGAGGAACTTGGCTGAGTAGTAACAAGTGCAAAAACCACGCCAAAGTGGGTTTTATACAGGGGGACTTGAAAGAGCTAGAAATTGGCCCAAAACGGTCAATAGACTACCAGATTCTTGTGCTGGGAACACTCCTCCGGGGATAGATAGGCTGCTCTAAGCTCCCCACTGCCACTGGTGAACAAAGAAGCCTCCCTTTATCCTAGAAAGGAAATGGGCAACACAGAAACTTTCCAAAAGTCCGGAATACAGCAAAGCCTGTATTTGGACTACTCTAGGTCAGGAAAGATGGGAAACAAGGATCATTTTTTTTTTTGTTTTTTTTTTCTTTTTTGCAACAAACAGCAAGAAAATGCAATAAATATGTAACACAGGCTAGCACACTTGAGTGTGTAGACTCAACAGGTAAATGCAACAAACAGGACAAACTTTAAATTACAAGCGCAAAAGCACGCTAAAGCTGGCTTTAAAGGGGGTTAGAAAGAGATAGGAAATGGCCCAAAATGGCCAATAAGCTACAAGTCACTGGGCTGAAACCACTCCTCAAGGGACAGATAGGCTGCTAAGAACTCCCCACTCTCACTGGTGAACAAAGAAGCTTCCTCCTATCCAAATAAGGGTATGGGCAACACAGGAACTATGACAGCCCAGAGATCAGCAATACCTGAAGACTAGACTATTCTAGTTCAGTAAAGGCAGGAAACAAGGATATTTTTTGTCTGCAGAGATATTGCTCTTACAGAAGGGAATGCTAATGCATTTTTTAGCATTGTGTTTGAGTCTGTGGCTTTGGCATCAATGATTGGTTTGTGTAAGTCCCTCAAAGTATATTGACATTGTTTGGGGATTCAGTGATTACAGCTAATTTGAAGTAGTCAGCAAACTTAGTCAGCCACAGCCCCTCTATTTTGGCCTGAATGTCTGAGAAGTATATTCCTAGCAATGAGGGACCCAGAACTGACCCCTGTGGAACCCACTGGTGACAGGTCTGCTGGTTGATGTAAAGTCCCTAACTATGACTGAATGTGATCTGTTGGTGAGTCACTTAATAACCCATCTGACAACATAAGGGTTGATATTCAACTGGAGTTTATCAATGATGCCAGAATGTGGGATTATATCAAAGGCCTTGCCTAAGTCAAGGTAGGCCGTATGAGCAGATGTGCCTTCTTCTGTGGCTCTGGTGACATTTTCAAATAAGTCCACCACATTTAGCAGGCATGAACTTCCTTTGACAAAAACAAATTGTATTGGATCTAGGGTTTGGAGATCACCTATATTCTTATTTATAGATCTGACTTCTTCCCACATGACCTCATATTTATAATGAAACATTTTTCCTACCAACTGCTCTTTATCTTTCATCCATATTAATATTCTATATAAACCTAAACCACTATCTTCTTTACTCATGTATAATACTCCTCTTTTTCTGGATTCAGTCTAGAGCCCCATATGAAAGAAGCCACATGCTCCAGGGATCTAAACCTTGTCATCACAATGAACAAAACATGCTGGAGGGATAGGTTCCTGACCCAGAGACTCACCATACTCTGGAATAGACTGCCCATACATATCAAGCAGAGCGCCTCATTGGCCCTCTTCAAAAGGAACCTTGACGACTGGATGGGAGATAGGAAATTCACCCCGGGGATCACGTCAGTTGCCCTGCTAGACAGGGGTCCAGGGAAGTAAATATTGTGGGAAGAAATATCCAGGGAATTGTTATGGCTAGGATTGTATAGGCCCTAGGGCTGCCTAGTACCAACCTATGAACCTATAAAGAAATATTTTCATTACATCTTTTTCATACATTTTTGGAATCATAAAACACTTACCAAATATGCCATTTTACTTATCAACACAGAATTAACCAAATTTGCTTTCTTTTTATATGACAATTTATATGTTTTCCACAATAAACAGTTCTTTTATACTTCTTATTAGATTTTCCCATTGCCCTTTCTTTATTTCCTGATTACCAAATTCTATTTGTACACTGTTTTGTCAGTTAAATTAAACTGTACACCTGCTATTTTATTCTTACTAATCCTTGACTTTTTCCTTTATTAAGATCCATCCCTTTTCCTTTTAATAATTCTGGTAAATATTTAATAACCTTTTCCACCCAAAATACATTATTTGTTTCAATAATTATATCATCTGCATATGTCGTTATTAATGGACTTTCTACACAGGTTTTCATTACATATTCTGCCTTTTTCATTTTTACCCTTTATTTCACTAACTATATAATTCATAATTAAAGCAAACAGAGCATTACTCATGGTATACCCTTGTCTAATTCCATTATTCAGGTCTATATCTTTAACCATCCATAAATGAATATTTATATCACTTTGTTATTCTTATAAGCAGTTCTACATACACCTTTCATTTTTAACTAAGACTGTGATTCTCGTTAAGATTTCCAGAACACTTCATGTTATATTGCGTCAACACTTTATTAATATCACCTACCAACAATGTTACTTCTTGTCCTTCCTTCACAATGTCATCTACCTTTTTCCTTATAATCATTAGAAGTTCTTGGCAGCCTCTTACTTTAATACTGAATACACTTTCTTCTAATATGTTCTGTATTTTACTCTCCGTCTTCATAAATGTCTTACAGTCAGTATTATGTAATACTATTGCTCTTCATTTTTTGTTTCTTATTTCCTTTTTCCATAATTATTTTAAAATTCATCTGCAAATGTCTTTATACTTAAAGCTCTCCTCCATCCATTCATTCAAAACTTTTACTAAATAGTTTCTTGCCCATATGTTAATGTGTTATCCATGTCATACCACACCGATCCAGACCCACCGCTGTATCTACGATAACTTATTTCATTACTTTTTCTACTCTGTCTATATTAAACTTCCTTTCAAATTCTTTATTTATTAACTAATGTAATTTTTTAACTTGCCACTACTTTTGAATGTCTCTCCTTCCCTTCCGTTTATGTATTTGTTCTACATATTCCGCCACTCTTTCCATAATTTGCACTTGATTTTTCATTTTTCCATTCTCGTTTTCATTTGAGTGCACTATCTTTTCTCTTTTACTATTTTTCTCTTTTACTATCTTTTCTCTTTTACTATTTTTTTCTCTTTTACTATTTTTTCTAAATATGCTGATACCTCTTCTTTTTTTCTTCTAATAAATATCTTTAAGTAATAAATTTTTAATTTTTTCTTGATTTCTTTCATATATATCTTTTTCTTTTCCATAAAATTCTATTTTGTTATTTTCTAGATTTTCAAAAGTTCTACCATATGCAACTGCATATTCTTGCTTCTCTCACTCTTTCTTTTCCCAAAATGTATTTATTTATTAATTGATTTATTTATTTATTTTATATTTGTTGACCGGGTTTGTCTGACTGGGCTAGAAATTCCCATTTTTAGTGGGGGCCCAAGGAGAAAAGCTCCAACAGAAAATAGAAATTTTACATATCGAATACATGTAGAAATACATTCATCAGTACCACATATTACTGCATTACAGTGCCACACATTACATTCATCAGTACCACAGATTACTGCATTACAGTGCCACACATTACATTCATCAGTACCACAGATTACTGCATTACAGTGCCACACATTACATTCATCAGTACCACAGATTACTGCATTACAGTGCCACACATTACATTCATCAGTACCACAGATTACTGCATTACAGTGCCACACATTACATTCATCAGTGCCACAGATTACTGCATTACAGTGCCACACATTACATTCATCAGTACCACACATTATTGCATTACAGTGCCACACATTACATTCATCAGTACCACAGATTACTGCATTACATTGCCACACATTACATTCATCAGTACCACACATTACTGCATTACAGTGCCACACATTACATTCATCAGTACCACAGATTACTGCATTACAGTGTCATACATTAAACTGTGGCAAGTGAATACATAGAAATGCATTCATCAGAGGGATACATTCATAATTACATATTATATATGTAATAGTGCAATAGTTACATAGTTGAAATATTTTACTAGTTATGTTTGTACAGTGATGTACCAAGATGAGAAGATAAAGTAGTAATTTGTTTACTGAAGGGAAGGAAGAGAGAAGAGAAGTAGAAGGTTATAGGGGGGTGTTTACGGGGGATAATTACATTGGCACGTCCATTGTTCATGAAGGTATTTTTTGTAGAAGTAGAAGGTTATAGGGAGGTGATTATGAAGGATAATTACATTGGTACGTCCATTTTTCATGAAGGTATTTTTTGTAGAAATAGAAGGTTATAGGGGATGTTTACGGAGAATAAATACATTGGCACGTCCATTGTTCATGAAGGTATTTTTTGTAGAAGTAGAATGTTATAGGGGAGTGTTTACGGAGGATAATTACATCGGCACGTCCATTGTTCATGAAGGCATTTTTTGTAGAAGTAGAAGGTTGTAGGGGAGTGTTTACGGAGGATAATTACATCGGCACGTCCATTGTTCATGAAGGTATTTTTTGTAGAAGTAGAAGGTTATAGGGGAGTGTTTACAGAGGATAATTACATCGGTACGTCCATTGTTCATGAAGGTATTTTTTGTAGAAGTAGAAGGTTATGGGGGAGTGTTTACGGGGATAATTACATTGGCATGTCCATTGTTCCTGAAGGTATTTTTTGTAGAAGTAGAAGGTTGTAGGGGAGTGTTTACGGGGATAATTACATTGGCATGTCCATTGTTCATGAAGGTATTTTTTGTAGAAGTAGAAGGTTATAGGGGGTGTTTATGGGGGATAATTACATCGGCACGTCCATTGTTCATGAAGGTACTTTTTGTAGAAGTAGAAGGTTATAGGGGGGTGTTTACGGGGGATAATTACATTGGCGAGTCCATTGTTCATGAAGGTATTTTTGTAGAAGTAGAAGGTTTACGAGGATAATTACATTGGCACGTCCATTTTTCATGAAGGTATTTTTTGTAGAAGTAGAAGGTTATGGGGGAGTGTTTACAGGGGATAATTATATTTGCACGTCCATTGTTCATGAAGGTATTTTTTGTAGAAGTAGAAGGTTATGGGGGAGTGTTTACGGGGGATAATTACATTGGCGAGTCCATTGTTCATGAAGGTATTTTTGCAGAAGTAGAAGGTTGTAGGGGAGTGTTTATGGGGGATAATTACATTGGCACATCCATTGTTCGTGAAGGTATTTTTTGTAGAAGTAGAAGGTTATAGGGGAGTGTTTACGGGGGATAATTACATTGGCACGTCCATTGCTCATGAAGGTATTTTTTGTAGAAGTAGAAGGTTGTAGGGGAGTGTTTATGGAGGATAATTACATTGGCACGTCCATTGTTCATGAAGGTATTTTTTGTGGAAGTAGAAGATTATGGGGGAGTGTTTATGGGGGATAATTACATTGGCACGTCCATTGTTCATGAAGGTATTTTTTTGTAGAAGTAGAAGGTTATGGGGGAGTGTTTACTGGGGATAATTACATTGGCGAGTCCATTGTTCATGAAGGTGTTTTTTGTAGAAGTAGAAGGTTATGGGGAAGTGTTTACGGGGGATAATTACATTGGCGAGTCCATTGTTCATGAAGGTATTTTTTGTAGAAGTAGAAGGTTATAGGGGAGTGTTTACAGGGGATAATTACATTGGCACGTCCATTGTTCATGAAGGTATTTTTTGTAGACGTAGAAGGTTATAGGGGGGTGTTTACGGGAGATAATTACATCGGCGAGTCCATTGTTCATGAAGGTATTTTTTGTAGAAGTAGAAGGTTATAGGGGAGTGTTTACAGGGGATAATTACATTGGCGAGTCCATTGTTCATGAAGGTATTTTTTGTAGACATAGAAGGTTATAGGGGGTTGTTTACGGGAGATAATTACGTTGGCATGTCCATTTTTCATGAAGGTATTTTTTTGTAGTGGTTTTGAATTGATTGGGATGTTTTAGGGATCATATAAGTAATTTTTCTTTATACTTCTTAATTACTATCCACCACTCAGTCCAATTTTTATAAAATGTTATCATCAATAAATGTTCTTTCCATAACTGTACAATTACATCTTCTCTATTACCCTCTCTATTCCATACTTTATAGTTTATTCTTTTTATTCATATTCCTGTTTTAATGTGTTTTTTATTTTCTTCAATTTCTATCAATTTTTAGATGCCCATGTTTTTCTTTTCATAAAACTAACTTTGCACATTTCAATACTTACTTGCTTTTTGTATATCTTTCCCATTTTCTTTTTCTTAAATCAGAATTTGAATCCCGTTATTATTATATTCAGGTTCACTAAAAGATAACATTTGTTGTAATCCATGGTGGTGCAGTGGTAGCATTGTTGCCTCACAGCAAGAGGTTCCCCCGTTCGATTCTCAGCTAGCGTGCGGGGAGTGCCTTCTGTGTGGAGTTTGCATGTCCTCCCCGCGGGTCGAATGGCGTTCTGAAAGACATGCATGAATGGGATTGCCTTTGCTGAATGTTGGGTGTTGATCTGGCAACTCAGCACTGTGAAAATCTACTGCCAATCATTAGTGGACCGGAGTTCCGCTGTGGTGACCCCTAACCGGGAAAAGCCGAAAGACAACAACAACAACTATAACATAACATTTGTTGAAATAAGTTTTCTCTTTCTTATAGGTTCATAGGTTCATACTAAGCTATCTGCCCTAGGGCATTTATAAGCCTAGCCAGAGTGTGTTTGGCTTTCACCACCCATTTTAAATGAATTTTGCTAAGCTGTTTTTCGAGGTTAGTATACTGTGCCTCTGTCTAACAGTGACACAGAAGTAATACCCGGGGTAAACCTACTATCTCCCATCCAGTCATCAAGATTCCTCTTGAAGAGAGTCAATGAGGGACTCCGCCTAACCTGGACTGGGATTTTATTCCAGAGTGAAGGGAGCCTCTGGGTTATGAATCTGTACCTCCAGCATGTCCTATTTATTTCAGTGCTGAGGTTCAAGTCTCTCGAGCACGTAGCTTGATGGGATTTGGATTTTTTGAGGTGCAGCATGTCCATTAATTCCGGGTTGGACATGGCTTTATACGTCAGGCACAGATCGCCTCTGAGCAGGTGGTATGCCACTGAGTAGAGCTGGAGTTTCTTTAACTGGGCAGCATATGGCATCTGTTTGAGCCCTTTAACTATGTAAGCATGTACTGCTATAATTCTATAGACCTTTTCTTGCCATCTAGTATCCATAATAATCTATCCATTCCAAAGAAGTCTTCCCTAATGTTTTAATTGTTCTTCTGCATAAAATTGCAATTGCAGAACAACGTTCATTTCCTAAATTCATGTCATATGCCCATTCCATAAATTCTGTCTATAATTTTTCTTCTTTTCTTACAAATCTTATGTCTTCCAATAGAATTATATCTATGCCACATTTTTTACTCCATTCTATTATTCCTTTTCTCATTGGCACATGTATAAGACTATTTACGATTATTGATAGTATTTCCTCTAATTTGTAATCGGTCAAGTATTATCTATTTTTCTCTCCTTGCTCCCTTTGTTCTTTTTATCTGTTCCATTTCTTCCTATTTTTTACATTTAAACCTTTGAATTTTTTTTTTCTATCTTTAACATTTCTGCCTACAGAAGTTTTCTTTTTAACTATCATATAATTTATATTTTCTTCATTACTAAATTCTGAATTTTCTTCCACATCTCTGTTTTCTCACTGACTTCCTTCTCTTTTGTCACTTTTATTTCTTCTTTTTCTTTTATCTTACTTTTTTTCTTTCTTGCTTCTTTACTTTCTTACATTTTCATTTCACTTTCTTTTTCTACTTCTTTATAACTCATTTTACTAAATGTCCTTCAATTTTCATTTCACTTTCTTTTTCTACTTCTTTATAACCCACATTACTAAATGTCCTTCAGTTTTCATTTCACTTTCTTTTTCTACTTCTTTATAACGCACATTACTAAATGTCCTTGTTGTTTACATTTGTAACACTTCAACTCACATTTTTGTCTCATACCCCATTTTCCACAAATGTAACCCCTTCTTTTTGATGATTATTCACAAAATGCCCCTCTTTACCACCTAAATAACATGTTCTTATTTGCCCCAAGTCTTTAGCAAATGTTGATTCCCTTCAATGTTTTATAACACTTGGTATTTGTATAATCTTATCACTTTTCATTTTCAAAATGACATTGCTGTCTCATCCTGCAGTCCATACACCCCTCTTATCATATACTTTACAATGTCCAACACATCTTTACCAATCTCCTTCAAATGTCTATTTAAAGTCTCTCCTTCTATCTCAGTATGGAATTGTATATGTATCTTTCTTTCTTTATTACTTTAAAAACAGTCTCTATCAGATATTTATTCCATGGATTTTCATTTTCTTTTTCTCAAACTCGTTGATAAAGTTTTCCATGCTTTGTATAGTCTCAAAAATCATGTCATAAAAAGAATAAATGCTCGTACCTCTTGAATTGTAATGCCCAGGGGTAAAATAACATTGACCTATACCTCATACCTGTTTAATGCCACTTCACATTTATTTTGCATTCTCACTACTCATTTCTTTTTGTTTAAGTTCTCCAAGTCATCTTTCTTCTGTTTCAGTGCACTAGTCACTTCGCTGGGATTCAATAAGCTCCGTGTAGGTTCTGTGACAGTCTGCAAATTGTGGACAGTTTCCATTTTGTGTTTTAATTTCTTCTTTTTTTTTATTTATTTTTTGGCCAGTGTTTGCATGATGTGCCACTTGATATAAACATGTTTACCTGTGTTCACCTGGTTTGTGCAAAGTACAGTAGCACACAGACTGGAGGAATGGGCCACCAAGGTTGTAGACAAGACCCAGAGAGCCACACACATAAACCGGATGCAGTCAGTTAATAATATTGGGCAATGTGCAAACACAGTAAATGGCGTTGCACTACAGTTAACAGCAAGAACCTTACAATAACTACTAAGATAGCCAATATCATCTCAATAATCCTGTGGCAGCAGGTATTAAGTGTAGGTGTGGAGTGCAGATGGTCCGGGGTTCTAGTACAGGGTGTGCAAATTTTGTTTTACTGTTGTGAGATAACAGATTATAGCAATGAAGTAGAACATACACAACTGTTTTCTCAACTTTCTTGTGGTAATAGCTGTAAGTGTAAGAGAACTGTATATGTGGTACATTTGACTAGCATATTTACACAAGTGTCTGTATACCTAATAATCTAAAAATTGCATTGTTTACCACTGTTGCACATTGCTTAATATCACGCAAACATGGTGCCAGCAGTGCACACCCTAACCTACTGTGTTTGTGGTAAATGATGCACAACAGTTTCAAATATTGCAAAACCAAATTGTGTGAGCTTTCAGTAAGTGTGAGACGAGCAATAGGTGGGAAAACAGCAGCATATAAAATGCAATTAGCAAGACAAGCTCATTATACACTAAACTTGAACTATGGTAGGCATGTCATGGAGAGTTTCTGGAGAGGGTGTGTGCTTTTGGCTGCAGTGGCGGGGTGTACAGGAGTCCTAAATGTTTGTTGGATTCCTAGTACAAGAGCATCAGCCTCAGTTACTGCAACATGACTATTCAAGCTCAAAATAAAAACTTGAAGCCTGGAACAGTGTTACTGGGGCTTTAACCAATGTGTCAGGTGTCACCCACACTGGCGAGCAATGCAGACATCATTTTGGTGACCTCTGAAGGAGGAAGCAGGATACCCTTGACCTTTGGATTGGAGAATTTTGGGCAGGGGACACTCCACAGATGTGTAAGTATCCATTTCAGTGAGTAATTCTAAGAGTTAAAATTTGAGTATAGTCAAGACTGCAATTTATAATGGGGTTCTGCTCTGTTCTGAATTTTCCACACCTGCTGAAGAGTGAGCCTTGAATGTCTGGTACCATGCCGCATGCCTAGTAAGGATGAAAGAAGCATGTGGTATGTATGCATCAGAACAGTACTGTCTAAATAGTATTTTAATAATCATAATAATTTGTATAGTCATTTCATAGCATAAAAAGTTAAGGACCACTTAGTTGGTTTTTAATGCAGTTGTATCAAACTAAACATGCATATCTCAACTGTAAAAGAAACTACATATGCCTTAGTCTATAGCACAAAGTAATGGTGCCATATTCTCAAATAACAGTGAGCATACAACTCTAAATTGTAAAAGGAAAGCATGCATGCAGTAGCCTGTAGGACAAAAGAACAGTACAGTATTTTAGCATAGTCATCAGTTGTGGGTTCAAAAACCACACTTCCCAAATATACAATACTCTTAGGTTTTCATCATTATTGGAATGTAACTTAGTTCCTATAGATCAGTGGCACAAAT
This sequence comes from Protopterus annectens, assembly GCF_019279795.1. Classification (NCBI taxonomy): domain Eukaryota; kingdom Metazoa; phylum Chordata; order Ceratodontiformes; family Protopteridae; genus Protopterus; species Protopterus annectens. The sequence continues at coordinate 43,255,802 of NC_056739.1, forward strand.
GATCTTCTGTAAACTGTAACCAGTATAATTGGAACATGCATATGTGCAATATATGCACACATCAAGGATTGGTGGCTACAGTCTGTTCTATAGTGTGCCTCTGTTATAATCTAGGTAGCCTTCTGGGTCCTGTCTCCTACCTGGGTGGCTCATTTGTCCAGTTTGTGCACTGCCACTCTACATGCAAGTGCAATGCACACATGAGATATGACTACTTAAGTCTGGATCCTAACTCTCACTGCAATGCACCATCACAAAACGGGAGAGGGGATTTATTTATTTATTTATTTATTTATTTATTTTACATTTGTTGACCGGGCTAGTCTAGCTGGATACATGTCCTTTTTCAGTAGAGGCCCGGGGAGAAAAGCTCCAAACAAAAAGAAAAGAAACACCATACATTTAACAGTGAATAGTAAATAGCATAACATAGAGACAAAATAGTTAGAGAAAAACAGTGTGCTTACATATTGGTTAAATAACAATCACATAATTGTATAGATAATCTGAAGATAGTTAACGTTGTGGGGTTGAGAGGTTAAGTTAGTAAAATCTGGGATAGGGAAGAGTCAAAGGTGGATTAAGACAATTGAGGTTAGTCTGGTTTAGGACATGGGCATGACCAGTGGGACTTGAAGAATTCTTTGAGGTGATTTTTGAATTGATTAATCGAGGTCATGAGTCTTAGGTTATTTGGTAGGGAATTCCAGAGCTTTCCGATGGAGTTGGCATAGAGGGCTTCACCTCCTGAGTTATTAGATTTAATGGTTAGTACCTGGACACTATTTGCCGACCGGAGGGATTTTAGGTTGGAGTAAGGGTCAGTATTTTACTCAGTGAGGGGTTCTATCCGATTGGTAGATTATTTTAAAAGCTTCAATGAGTTGGTTGAGCTTGAGAAGGTTGGGCAGTTCTAACCAACCGAGTGCCATTAGGTTGAGGCAATGGTGAGTACGATATGGGGTTCCTGTTACAAATCTGGCTATGTGATTGTAGGCAACAGAAAGTTTGTTGAGCTCACGCTTATTGAGGAACGAAAGTACTGGGGAGGCGTAAAGGAGGGTGGAGAGGAGATGAGTGCGAGCAATGGTTAGTTTGGTAAAAGGGGTTAAGTAGTTCTTTATTCTATACATAGAGCCGAGTTTCTTATTTACGGACTTAATGGTTAGGTTAATGTGAATATCAAATTTAAGCTTGTGATCAATGGTCACACCTAGTAGTTTGGTATGAGAGACGGGCTCTATGATGGTACCATTTGTGGATACCACATGGAACGTGTTGTCTGCATTTGGTGGCTCTTTACCAAGGGGAGTATTTGCAGATGGGGGAAATAGTAATAATTTGGTTTTAGTTGGATTAAGTATTAGTTTCAGTTCAGAGAACCATTTTTCAACTATAGTAAAACAGTTTTGGGTTATTGCTTGAAGTTTCAAGAGGGAGGCATCAGAACAGATTAAGGTGTAGTCATCTGCAAATTGGATGCAGGTATTTTTGGGGATGACTGAGTGAAGTTCATTTATGAAGACGGAGAAAAGAAGAGGACCAAGTATAGAGCCCTGAGGAACGCCAATGGTGTTTGGAAGTAGGTCAGATAGCCTGTTTTGCCATTGGACAGCTTGCTTCCTACCAGAGAGGTAGGCATTAAACCAACTTATGGCTGGGTAGTCGAGATGTAAGGTTTCCAGGGTGTGAAGTAGATGCTGGTGATTAACCATGTCGAAGGCCTTCGATAGGTCAAGAAAGAGAGCAGAGGATGTTAATTTATTATTACGGTTGTTATTGATAGAGTCGACAAAGGAGAGGAGGGCAGTGGTAGTACTATGATGGGGGCGAAATACATGTTGGGTATGGGACAAAAGATTGTTAAGGGTAAGGTAGTGAAGGAGTTGTTTGTGGACACACCGTTCCATGACCTTAGCTATTGGTGACAATATTGCTATAGGTCGGTAGTTGGAAGTTTCCGTGGAGGTTCCTCCTTTGTGAAGAGGGATGATATATGAGATTTTCCAAATAGAGGGAATGGTAGTTTCAGTTATAGTTCTGTTAATCAAGAGTGATACGGGATAGGCAATGGCATCTGACGCTATTTGTAAGTATTCAGCTGGGAGCTGGTCGGCCGCTAGTGTGGTTGGTTTAAGTTTTTTTAAGAGGGTGCGTATATAGGATTTATCCATCTTTACCTCACTAATACCTTTGCAGCAAATGCATGATGCAATTCCTCATGCAACCAAGGCATGACCTGTTATTTGTAAATGTATTCTATGTAATATATTTGGATGTAGTGCACTCAGTGATCACACAACCTGTTATCATTACTTCTTGCAAATATACAGCCCGGCCTTACCTTTCTGTGTTTCTTGGTCATTTATTAGTTATCTGACTAGTACTCAGTGACATGCAGTGTGTAAGCCAGTCTATATCATTTACCTTAAAATGTGTGAGGATATTCATTGGGAACAACATGATATGCAGTTGCCATCAAATCAATGGAAGGTTGTATGCCACAAACAAGCATAGACTGTTCAACTCCTGAGAGACTTATTTGGCTACAAACATCTGCATTACAATCTGAAGCTAAGTGAAACTTGCAGTAGTGAATTTTAGTCTTTTGTTAAGTACAAACTTGCAGTTTTAAAAGTACTGTATTTTCATTTTTTTATGTTTCCTAAGAGTGTGTTTCTGAACAGTGTGCTGTGTGTGTCTCTGCAGTTATTTTGTTATAGAGGGGGTGTTGGTAACATTTCTTTATCTGATATTTAATAGCCTGAGGGATTCCTCTGTACTTTAAATGCTAGCCACAAAGTTTGAAGAAACCATTTTATGCTCAACTCCTGAGAGACTTGCTTGGCTACAAACATCTTTATTAGAAGCTGAAGCTAAGTGAAACTTGCAGTAGTGCATTTTAGTATTCTGTTAAGTACAAATTTGCAGTTTTAAAAGTACTGTATTTTCATTTTTTTCTGTTTCCTAAGTGTGTGTTTCTGAACAGTGTGCTGTGTGTCTCTCTCTGAAGTTAGTTCCCCACCGACCATCCTTGTTCCTGTGTTTGCATTAGTGTTGGTGGCTCTGGAATTGCCCGCCCCTCCTGTAAGTCTGTATTTGAACACTCCTCCTGGGTCCATCTCATTTGCTCACTTAACTGAGTACAGTGAGATCATATTCTGAGTCTAGTGTTCACTCTACTTAATACAGAGAGAATATTTGAGAAGGTCAGCCCACTTAGGTTCTTCCTTCCTCTCTTCTTGCACTAAAAAAAAAAAAAATAGCTTTTACTGTATTTGTATTTCCTCCCACTTTATTTTGCTTCTTTTAAGTACTCAATTTTACTTATTCTGCTGCATTTATTACTGCTTGGTGGTAGCCTGATTAAATTGTAACTGTTATTCTAAGTCTTTTGGTTTAAGCACTTGGGCTTCATACAGACTGTTTTACATTAATAAGGTTTATGGTCTGCACTGTTGTGGCAGGACAGGTAGCTTACATCCTTCTAAGCTGGGAAATGCTGACTGAAGGCCCAGTGTCTGCTATTCTAAAAGTGCATTAGTTCTGGCTTAAGTACTTGGGCTTCAGGCCAGTTATTCTACATTAAGAAGGTTTGTGGTCTGCACTCTTGTGGGAGGAGAGGCTGGATTCTGCCCTTCTGAGCTGAGAATTTCTGGTCACAGGCTTATTGTGACTGCTTATTTGAACTGTTTCCTTCTGAAATTGGTGTGCCTTGTTGCTGTAGCATAGACCAAATTCAGGCCTGCTGAATCTAGCTTTGTTTGTATAACTTGAGCAGTGATCCAGGCCATCTTTTTTTGGAGAAGGTTCCCCTGCACCCTACTAAGCAAGGGTGTGCAGTTAGAACTTGTCTGATTGAAGACTGCTGGAACAGGGCTCAGTTTTGAGCTTTTTTCTGGTTAATTGGGTTGCTGTATCTTTCGGCTTTCCGGTCCGCTAATGATTGGCAGTAAATTTTTATGTGCTGAGTTGCTGGCCCTGACACACAACCTTCAACAAAGGTACGCCCATTCATGCATGTCTCCACACAGAAGATGCTCTAGCTGAGAATCGAACAGGATAACGTCTTACTGTGAGGCGACAACTCTACCGCAGCACCACCACTTTTCTATTGTTTATATATATATATATATATATATATATATATATATATATATATATATATATATATATATATATACGGGTCTATATTAGAACAGCGAGATTTAAAACCTTTGAATGTTCTAATATCAAACCCTACGGAGCGAAAGCTTAAAATATCGAAGCACCAGAAACACGAATTCTTTCCTAGGGAAAGATTTTGGTTGTCCATTTCTGTTGCTTTGGTATTTTCAGCGCTATGGTGGAAAGTTACGGGTCAGGTTCAGGTAAGTGTGCGATTGTGTGGATGTGAGGGTTAGGGTGGGTTAGGTGAGTTAGGGTTAGGGTGTGGGTTAGGTATGTGTGCGATTGTGTGGACATGGGGGTTAGGGCGGGTTAGGTGAGTTAGGGTTAGGGAGCAGGTGAGGTGAGTGTGCGATAGTAACGGACCTTAGGGTTAGGGTTTGCATTAAGGTAAGTGGATAGTTAATGGTGTGTGTATAGTTTAGTGTAGGGTTAGTTGTAACATTTTAGGTGTATGTGTGTGGATTGCTGTTTGTTTGGTGTGCTTGTGTTGTGTGTATGTGTTTTGGAACAGCAATTTTTTTCCCTAGGAAAAAAATCGCTGTTCTGACAGTTCGAGATTGTAAGCTTTCTCTAACATAGGGTCGATTAATCACTGTTCGCTTCTTTAAGTGGTCAGTGATCTAATATAGACCCATATATATATATATATATATATATATATATATATATATATATATATATATATATATATATATATATAAATAAAAATTGCACTTTATTCATCTGCTTTTACTGTATTTGTGTTTCTTCCTACTTTATTACTGGGGGCATTGAATACAAGTCTGATCTGCGATATATAACAATAAGTATCCTTTTCTGTGCTTTTAAACTGTTTTTTTTTTTAGTGTATCTGCTTTATTTTCTGAAAAAAATACATATATATATTGTTTCCCGCCTTTTTAAGCTAGTATAGTCCAGTTTTCAGGTTAGTGCTGAATTCAGGGCTGTGTTACAAATCTCTGTGTTTGCCCATATCTTACTTGGATAGAAGGAAGTTTTTCTGTTCACCTGTGAGAGAGGGGAGCTTTGAGCAGCCTATCTATCCCTGGATGAGTGGTTTCAGCCCATAAATTAGTAGTTTATTTGCCATTTTGGGCTAATTTCTATCTCTTTCATTTCCCTGCTATAAATACAATATTTGCCCGGTTTTGCACGCTGGGCAGCACCGGTTAGCTAGGGTAAAACTATTCCAGGCTCCACAAAGTCAATTTTTCCCTTGGAACTAGACAAATGTTCAACTTAAGCACTCAAGCCATTCATTTCTCAGCCCAGCACTTGCTCAAAACTTATAGCAAGCACTTATAAACCCTAGCACTAAACCCTCCTGTACTGTACAGAAGGACAAGGCTCTCTATTTGACCTTACCAGCCATCCAGTAAAACAGTTCACTCTACCTATCCAGGCATGTCCAAAGGACTGTTTCAGGTGTACTCTCCAGTCCAACTGGTGAATCTGGGCATTTTGAGGCAATGATTTTTTTTTTTTTTTTTGAGAATTCTTTTTTATTGCAAATTTTCAATCTTACATGACAAAACAAACACCATGACAGACAATACATCAAAATGAGAATATACATTATGCAGATTATGTATAGGATAAGAACATCAAAAACAACAACTATGTACAACTCATACAATGCCCACAACAATTCCTATATAATTCCAGTACAGCGTGATTAGGACTATTGGTATCTGTAAAATAACAGTACTTATTTAAGTATATGTTCAGATAATATTTCCCAAAATTCCTTCATAACTGGTTTGTGCTTAATATTGTGGAACAGGTATTTATGTGCCTTGAGGTAATTAATAGCTATGTGTTTAAATCCTTCCCATGATAGGGATTGTCTGTTTTTCCAATTCAAGGAGATGTAATATTTGATTAACATAAAGATAGGAATCAGTACCTTGCATTTTCTTTCTGATACTCCGGGGGGGGGGGGATATGAAGAATGGTAAATTCCCATGACAGGGTGGATTTTTCATATCCAATTCTTTCAAGAATCACCCTCAAGGCACACCATAGCTTGTAGGAACATTTGCAGCTCCAAAACGAGTGAAGGATATCATCCGATTGGTTCGGGCAATATTTACATTTAGGGGATAGATTAGGGAAGATTTTGTTAAGGATCGTAGGGGTAAAATACGCATTGCTCATGATCATCATTTGGGTGTATTTCATCTTCTTAAAGGGAATAGATTTAGTGCTTAGGTTTATAGCCTTAGCGAATTGGTTTTGGTTAATATCAGGGTTGATCTTTGACCAGAGTTTCAAAACATTTAGTTTATTCTGGTATCTAAGCGTCATGATGACTTTGTATACATTTGAGGTCATTTTTTTTTTTGCTGAGCAGGAGATTTATTAGTGTTTTACACGTTAAGATATCATTGTCCGAAACTAGTGGGTGTTCTAGGAATTTTCTTACTAGCTCTCTGATTTGTTGTAGTATCATTAAGTACTTATATGGTAAGCCGAGACTAGTTCTTATGTCAGGTATTGATTGATGTCTAAGGGGGAAAAGATCCGAGATAGAGGTGTTTAACAAAAGGGGGTATTGCTCCAAGTTTAGCATGTATCCGTTTAACTTAAGATTAGGGTTTAGATGAAGTGGTTGTAAAATAAAAAACGAGTGTGAAAGGTTCAGAGATTTAAAGATTGCCTGCAGGGATTTTATACTAAATATTATGTTTTTTTGTGTGTTTTAGGGTCCCTAGGTTGTCTTCATTTAAAAATGGGCGAGCAGCAGGGTTGAATTTTAATGTTTTAATATAGTTATTATAGAGAGACATCCATGGTGGGGCCCATAACAGTTTATTCTTCTTATAGGACGCTATTTTAAAAATTCTACTGGTGTTAATAATCTCATAATAGGTTTTAAAGTCAGGTAGGCCCAGTCCCCCCTGTTCCTTAGGACAGATAAGCTTTGAATAGCTAATCCTGACCGATTTGGGGGCCCAGATAAATTTAGAAATGGTTGTTATAATTTTTTTTTAAAAATTGTTATGCGGAGTGTTAGTAGTTGCCTGAAATAGGTACAGAAGCCTAGGAAGAATGTTCATTTTAATCACTGTTGTTCTAGCCAAAAATGGGAGCTTGAGCTTAGACCATCTTATGATATAATTTTGGACGTTTGACCAGTACCTGACTACATTGTCCTGATAGTAACTGTGGTTACCTTGTGAAAATTGAATACCTAAGTATTGTATTTGATCTTTGAATTTGATCTCTGTAGTTGATGTAATGTTAGGCAACCTCGAGTGAATGTTTAAAGGGAGTATTAAGGATTTTTCCCTATTAAGCTTATAGTTTGCTAGGTTAGAGAATATTTTGATAGAAGAAAGTATTTTAATTGGGTCAGAGCTGGGGAGGGTGAAATATATGTTCAGGTCATCCGCGTATGCCGATAGGGAAATCTTTAAGTTATATATATTAGGGGGGTGGTGAAAGGTAGCTTGTTTAATAAGCATGAAAAGTGGTTCCATATATAAGTTAAAAAGGAGAGGGGAAAGAGGGCAACCTTGCCTGACTCCATTGACAATTTTGATTCTGTTAGATACGTGTTTATTGATTTGTAGGGTGGTATATGCTGTAGAATAGAGAGTTTTTAATTTGTTTATAAAAGAGATTGGGATATTGAAGTATGGTAAGATAGCAAAGAAGAATTTAGTACTTAGTCTATCGAACGCCTTCGATGCATCTACTACTAAAGCATATACCAGGTGTTTTTTTAGGTCAGAATGATGTATCAATGCTTCTAAAAGTAAGGTCTGATCATTAGTTTGTCTACCTGGAATAAAACCCGATTGTTCGGGGGAAATAATATATGAGATAACGGCTTTGAGCCCATTAGCCAGGATCGTGGCTAGAATTTTCATGTCTAAGTTAATCATGGAGATGGGTCTGTAGTTCCCCGGATTTTTTGCGTCTGTATTATGTTTGTGGATGAGAACAGTTCTAGAGGCGTTCAAATGGATATCTTTAAACCCATTGGAAATAATATAATTAAACAATAACTTTAAGATTTTGGCTATTTTCATATTGAAAGCTTTATAAAATTCTGCCGTAAACCCATCTGGGCCAGGGGATTTATTGGGTTTAAGGTTTTTTATGACAGAAATCATTTTTTGTGTATTAATATCCCTCTCTAGGAACTTATTTTGTTTCTCTGTTAGTTTGGAAAAAGTTAGGCTATTAAGAAAAGATTGTATTTCTGTTTCATCAGTCATGTTCTCAGAGGGTCCATAGGTTTGGGAGAAGATATTTTCAAAAATTTTAATAATTTGAGTAGGTTTCTGGTAATCCTTGCCTTGGAATTGTATTTCAGGTATAAAAGTAGAGGATTTAGTTAGGTTGATCACTCTGGCCAAAAATCTAGAGGGACTATGTATTACCTCTGCGTATAAAGCCAAGGATTTAATCTCATGTAGACTCAGGTTATCTGCTTGTAAGGAGATTAGTTCTTTTTGTAGCTGGATTATACGTTCTTCCAGTAGTGTAGTGTGATTCATTTGGGACTCTACTTCTGCTTTATGAAGATGGGCAGTTAATTCCCGTTCTTTTTTGTTCCGAAGTTTTTTATAATATGCGGCTTTATTTATCAATGAACCCCTAATCATTGACTTAACTGCGGCCCATTCACAATCTATGGGAGATTGGAAGGAGTCCTTTGATTGGAGAAAGCCATCCAGATATTCATTAATTAGAGATTTTATTTCCTCTCTCCCTAGAAGGTTAGGATTCAACTTCCAGCTGATATCTGTTCTGATTGATGGGTCCTTGCTATGTTGGTGAATACTTATAGACATCTTCGAGTGGTCTGAAAGTGTTCTCGGAGATCGGGTGAACAAAATGTCTATGTTATAGAATGCCAGGGATATAAGGAAAAAATCCAGTCTAGACCAGCTTTTGGCACAGCTAGAGAAAAAAGTGTAATTTTTCTTTTTCTGTACCTTGTCCGAAAATATGTAATTTTGAGGCAATGTTACAACTGCCTCATGTACACAGACAACCCCCTCCTCCTACCACCAAACACTAATACATGCGAGAGATGCAGTTATACAGCCAAACTGGAGGCTAAGCTCTCTCAACCCAAGACTGGATCTGACAGTCAAGAGGAGAAGGGAAATACTTGCATCACACCACCAGTCTCACATAGACCCATTAAACCAGCACCAGTAAAAAACACATGTAAATACATGAAAACATACTCGGAGGCTCTAAATAAAAGTCTGCAAAACCAACAGTGACCTCCAAAGCAAACATCCAAGCAACCTCCACCCCCCAACACAAACCATGAAACACATACTTCACAAAACCAGTGTGCCATGCAATCACAGCCCTTAAGGCAAAATAACATACCCAACACACTAGTAATATGTGACTCTATAGTCAGGCACACTGAAGTCCCACTCACTAGGCTGAATAAGGAGAAGGTTACTGTTAGCTGCCTGTCGGGTGCCAGGATCTGCCACATAACACAAGCACTCAGGTCACTCCAGAACAAGTACAAATATGACTCTGTCATTGTCCATGTTGGTGTGAATGACCTGAGCCGTACCTCCGATTTCAAAAATTGGCAAAGTTTCTGGTTTCATTCAAAGGGGATCCAGTGTCTGTCTGCCTGGGATGACATGCTCGACAAGCCATGCTGCTTTGCTAAAGACGGCTTGCACCTGTCATCCTTAGGCTTTCGAATACTTGCCAAGGCTCTTACCAGCCCCATATTGCCTTTTTTAGGCAAGGCTCAAAAGACAAACCCACCGCTGTAAATAGCACAAGTAATAAAAAACTGAGGGTAATGCTACTCAATGCCAGAAGTCTAAACCTCAAAATGCATGCACTCGAGGCACTCCTTAGTATGGAGGAAATTGATATATGTGCAGTAACAGAAACCTGGTTTAAGGCTGCAGAGAGCATCCCAGCACTACCAGTCTACAACTCATACCATACATTCCGGCCACAAAACACAGACCGAAATACAAAAGGTGGGGGCGTATCCATATTCATCAAGGATACCCACACCTCCAGGTTAGTGGCACAGCACGATGCTTCAGAGATCATCCATGTGCAACTAACAATGGACAAAACTGCAATTCAAATTGTAGCTTGCTACAGACAGATCACCCACCATGTCCCAGGACCCCCATTCCGCATTTCTGGAAGAACTGGGAAACATAAGGGTCCTACCAAACACCCTAATATTGGGTGATTTCAATTACCCAAACATTAACTGAGAGAACTACTCAAGTACTAACTCCCTTGCCCAACTTTTCATAGAATTTATAAACTCAAATGCACTGGTTCAAGTGGTCAACACTCCCACCAGAGGTGAGAACATATTGGACCTGGTCATCACCAACATGGGCTACCGGTGTTCCACATCAGAGGTCAACCCCTCACTGGTTAGATCTGACCATAAACAAATCACTTTGGATATCCATATTCCGCCCCCACCCCCGGACAAGAAAGCCACCATGAAAAACTTTTCAAAAGCAAACTTCACATTACTTAAGACTGAGGTGGAAAGTTTCAAAGCCCCCATGCTGAAGAATAACACTGTCCAAGCTGCAAAATCTTTTACTAATGCATTCTACGGGCAGCTACAAGAATGCATGGATCGTGCCATCCCAAGCAAAACCAAGACTCACTCCTCCAAGAAAAGGAAACCAGTCTGGTAGACTCCTGCCATAAACAAGCTATACAATAGAAGGAGAAAACTAGTACAGAAAAGAGAAAAATCCCAAGAAGGGAAGACATCCCTGATCAGTATCAGCAAGAAACTACGATCCCTCATAAAATCATCCAAGGCGAGCTTTGAAAGAAAAATTGCCAAGGACTCCAAAGATAACCACAAGGCATTTTTTAGCTGTCTCAAGAATCTAAGTGACAATGCTCAGATCTGCTCTGAGTTAGTGCAGAATGGCACAAAATACATTGAACCGACCAATATTGCCAACATCTTGGCAGACAGGTTCAGCGCAAACTTCACCCCCCCTCTCACCCCCAAAAGGGCCCATAACCATACGAGAAGACTGTAGAGTCCCTGAAATCACAGACACTCAGGTTAAAACAGCCCTCTCCAAAGCCAAAAACACAGCATCAGTGGGACCAGACGGTGTCCCAGGCTGCGTCCTACATGAGCTCAAAGATGAACTAACCCCTCACCTAAACACACTGTTCAAACTCAGCCTCTCCACAGGCTACATGCCCACAGAGTGGCACACAGTAACGGTTATTCCACTCCACAAAGGTGGAGCCAGAATGGACCCCAGGAACTATTGCCCTATAAGCCTGACTAGCCTGGTCTGCAAGGCTATGGAGCATATAATCATGGAACTCATTAACAGAGACATTGGGAACCTCCAAACACTGGGCCCTACCCAGTTTGGCTTTAAGGGCAGATCATGCCTCCTAAACCTGGTGGGCTTCTTTGAGACAGTTACCAAGGCTATAGATGAGGGAAAGGTGGTACACACAGCCTACCTAGACCTCACTAAGGCCTTCAACACCATTCCCCATTCTGGTATTATAGACAAGCTCACCAGCCTGAACATAAACCCCTACGTCACAAGATGAGTTGCCAACTGGCTCTTGGACGGAACCCACGTGGTGAGAGTTGCAGGAGCTAGGTCCATCTCTAAACCAGTTACAAGTGGTGTTCCCCAGGGCTCAGTCCTAGGACCCCCTCCTGTTTGGCATATACTTCTCAGAGGTACAGGCAAGCACAGGAGGACTATGACTGACCAAGTTCGCAGATGACTGCAAACTAGGGGCTATAATTGACTCTCTGGCCGACACAGACATCCTCCAAAAGGGTCTCACTGAGACAGATACCTGGTGTCAAAATCATGGCCTCAAGCTAAATGCCAAAAAGTGCATAGTCACCCCCTTTGGAAAAAACAAAGTGCCCACAAACTACCACATAGGTGGTAGTCCCCTAAATACGGAAGATGTAATAAGGGATCTGGGGACCCAAGTAGATAGTAATCTCACCTTTGATAATCACATTGCCAGAGTGTGTAGAAAATCCTTCTACGTGGCCCACTTAATCACAAAAGGGTTCTAATCCAGATCAAAAGAGGTCATTGTGCCTTTCTACTCATCACTCATCAGACCCCATCAGGAAAATCCCAGGATGCAAAAAATTCCCTTACCAGCCTCAGTAAGAAACTGAGATCCCTCATAAAATCCTCCAAAGCTGGTTACAAAAATAAAATTGCCAAAGATTCCAAAGACAACCACAAGGCATTCTATAGTTATGTCAAGAATCTAAATGGCAATGCTCAGATCTGCACTGAGCTAAAACAGAATGGTGTTAAATATACTGATCCCAAGGATATTATCAATATCCTGGCAGATCGATTCAGTGCCAACTTCACCCCCCTCTCACCCCCTAAATGGCCCATCTCAATACCGGAAGATTGCCATATTCCAGTAATAACGGCCACACAGGTAAAAAACAAACTCTCCAAAGCTAAGAATACAGCATCCATGGGACCAGATGACATCCAGGGCTGTGTACTACATGAACTACAATATGAAATGGCACCTCACCTAAGTGTCATGTTTAATCATAGCCTCACCTCAGGTTTCGTGCCCACTGAGTGGCACAGAGCTACAGTTATCCCACTCTAAAAGGGAGGATCTACCTTGGATCGCGGAAACTACCATCCCATCAGTCTGCTGAGCCTTATCTGTAAGGCCATGGAGCGTATTATCATGAAACTTATAAACAAAGACATTGACAACCTTCAAACACTAGACCCCACCCAGTTTGGGTTCGTGAATGGCTGATCTTGTCTCCTGAACTTGATTGACTTCTTCGAATCAGTCTCCAGAGCCATGGACAAGGGTAAGCTGGTCCGCACAGCCTATCTAGACCTTGCCAAGGCCTTTGACACCATTCCCCACTCTAGACTCATAGATAAACTTACTAAGCTGGGCATTAATCCCTATGTCACCCAATGGGTTGCTAACTGGCTTACTGATAGAACCCACACTGTAAAAGTAGCCGACTCCAAATCCAGCTCCAGACAAGTGACAAGTGAAGTACCTTAGGGTTCTGTCCTGGTACCGCTCTTGTTTGGCATCTACTTCTCTGAAGTACAGGCCAACACTAAGGGACTCTGGCTAACAAAGTCCGCAGATGACTGCAAACTGAGAGCCATTATTGAATCCCCAAATGATGTGGATACTCTACAAAACGGCCTTACAGAAACAGATGCTTGGTGCCAGAACCATGGTCTCAAGCTCAATGCCAAGAAATGTATAGTTATCCCCTTTGGGAAAAAGCATGCACCCATGAATTACCATATAGGTGGTAGTACACTAATCACCGAAAGTGTGATAAGAGACTTAGGGACGCAGGTGGACAGTGGTCTCACCTTCAATAACCACATCGCCACAACAGTCAGGAAATCCTTCTATGTGGCACACCTCATCACTAAGGGCTTTTCATCCAGAAAAAAGGAGGTCATTGTCCCACTGTACTCATCCCTCATTAGACCTATTATGAAATACAATGCCCCATTTGGTATGTACCTCTCAAGACATCTGCAACAACTGGAAAGGCTGCAGAAATACCTCACTAAAAGAATCACAGGCCTAAAGCAGATGCCCTACACTGACCGCCTTAAAAAACTCCAGCTATACTCTGTCGCATATCGTCTACTCAGAGACGATCTCTGCTTAACATATAAGGCCATGTCAAACCCAGAGCTGTTGGACATGCTACATTTAAAGAAATCCCAATCCCTTAGAGCCACACGCTCCAGGGATCTAAACCTTGTCATCATAATAAACAAAACATGCTGGAGGGATAGGTTCCTGACCCAGAGACTCCCCAGACTCTGTATTACATTGCCCATATATGTCAAGCAGAGTGCCTCTTTGGGCCTCTTCAAAAGGAACCTTGACAATTGGATGAGAGAAAGGAAATTCACCCAGGGGATCATGTCAGTCACCCTGCTAGACAGGGGTCCAGTGAAGTAAATAGTGTGGGAAGAAATAGCCAGGGAATTGTTATGGCTAGGCTTGTATAGGCCCTAGGGCTGATAGCCTGGTACCAACCTATGAACCTATGACCCATCTTAGAGTACAATGCCCCATTTGGGATGTACCTTACAAGACACCTGCAACAGCTGGAAAGACCACAGAAGTACCTCACCAAGAAAATCAATGGCCTCAAACAGATGCCCTATGCAGCTCAACTGAAGAAACTCCAGTTGTACTCGGTTGCATACCGCTTACTCAGAGGTGATCTCTGCCTGACATACAAGGCAATGTCCAACCCAGAATTGATGGACATGCTCCACCTAAAGAAAACCTTATCCCCGCGAGCCACACGCTCTAAGGATCTAAACCACACCACTACAATAAATAGGACATGCTGGAGGGATAGATTCCTGTCCCAGAGTCTTCCCATGCTTTGGAACAAGATCCCAATCTACATTAAGCAGAGCTCCTTGCTAACACTCTTCAAAAGAAACCTTGAGGAGTGGATGGGAAACAAAAGGTTTACCTCAGGATCACTTCAGTGGCTCTGCTGGACAGAGGCACAGGGAACTGTCTAAGGGGATGGCGAAAGCCAACACATTCTGACTAGGCTTATAAATGCCTTTGGGCAGATAGCCTAGTACCCACCTATGAACCTATTTTTGGGGTGGAAAGCAAAGGTGAGTTCCTGTCATGGAACATGCAAGGGTATAATGTTCTTTTGAGTGGTGGGCCCAGTCAGAGCCAAGGTTATGTTGCAGTTGTCACTCTCCTTGTTTTGCATCCCGCTAGTTTGATCTTGTGAGGGTGGTGATGCTGAAAGCTGCTATGTGTCATTATTTTTGGACTTCTCAGTGTTATGATATCCCATTTCAAACATATGGTGATAAACTGAGGGCATGCAGTGATCATCATTACTTTGGGGAGGTATCAATGTGTGAATCTTTGAGGCTTGAGGCCTACTACTTGCTAATAGACACATACACATCAAATAAGTCTTTGCTGTCACGTGACATTAATTTCTGTACAAATCTCCCACCTTGTAGTGCTTACTGTACCAAATGATGAAATACAAGGACATGTTCATAATATTATTATACAATACAGTACATGTTCAGAACTTACCTTGTAAATGCAGCAGTTGCCACAGTGTTAGTTCAGGGTTGACTGTGATGCAAGTAGTACACAGCCAATACATGGGGAGGTAAAGGCTGTGTCCCTGAGATGAGGCTGGCAGAGGTCACAGGGTTCATATACTGTGCCCTGTTCACCCTGTAGCACTCTACAATATGCATGTCATGTGTGTTTTGATAAGTTAAATATGGCCTGAAAACTCTTCTCCATCTCAGCCTAGGCCTATTGGCAGCAGCACTGACTGTAGTCTGTAGCACATATAAAGGGAGTTAAAAAGCAACAGCTCCTAAGATTTTATCTGTGTAGACTTTCTGCATCTGTACTCCACTGCTTTTAAAATCCACAGGAAAAACCATCATGGAGTCTAACTGATTGCTTTTTAACTTCTTGAATAGCTCCACCAGATTGGTTGATTAGCAATTCAACTGTTAATACTGTAATTAGCATCTCTGAAGCACAGGCTAGACAGATGCAGTCCATTAATAATCTACTCCATTAAAAAAGGCAAATGTGTAGCTACCCAATCTGGTGGTGAGGATACTTACTACATGTTCAGCAAAGCAAACTATCTCCCAAGCTATCTTTACAGAGGAGTATTGACCTCCAGGAGGCATGCTCTCATTTTGTTACCTACATAATGCGTGTGCTGGAATATATTAATAAATAATGTGAAGCGAAGCCTTTCACACTGTTGCCTGTATGCATTAGTTAGAAGTGCACTGAAGGCATGACTGTCTTTGTCTAGCAATTTCAGTGGTACAAATGACTGACAATACATGAAAATAGTAAGCTGTGTGATTCATGTGTACAAATGTTTTGGAGATAGGTCTTTTGAATGTATGTTTAGCATTCCAAATGTGTTTTATTAGCAAAATGGTTCATTTGCCTGTTCTTTAATATATGGGGGAGCAAAGAGAAGTTACTGTTATGGCACAAACTGGAATGGACTGTTCTTTTTGGGGTAGCACAGTTGAGTTACTGCTATGGCACATACAAGGATATGTTGTCCTTGTTACTCTCCTTGTTTTGTGCCCTGCCTGTTGTTAGTATGTCACTTATGTCATATGTGTTAAGTTTTTCCAGTGGGTACTACTGACTGCCTACCTTAACTATTTTATCTGGTAACAGTTACTTTGTTGTTAACTATTTTATGTGGTAACAGTTACTTTGTTGCTGGTAACAGTTACTTTGTTGTTAACTATTTTATCTGATAACAGTTACTTTGTTGTTAACTATTTTATGTGGTAACAGTTACTTTGTTGTTAACTATTTTATGTGGTAACAGTTGCTTTGTTGTTAACTATTTTATCTGGTAACAGTTACTTTGTTGTTAACTATTTTATGTGGTAACAGTTACTTTGTTGTTAACTATTTTATGTGGTAACAGTTACTTTGTTGTTAACTATTTTATATCGTAACGGTTACTTTGTTGTTAACTATTTTATCTGGTAACAGTTACTTTGTTCTACTATTTTATGTGGTAACAGTTACTTTGTTGTTAACTATTTTATCTGGTAACAGTTACTTTGTTGTTAACTATTTTATCTGGTAACAGTTACTTTGTTGTTAACTATTTTATCTGGTAACAGTTAATTTGTTGTCAAGTTTTTCCATTTTTTTTTTAGCTTAGCATGTCTTACCTGAAAAAAAAAATATTTATGATAATGAGACACTTCTTTTGTAACACAGGGGGCAAGTGTTTCAACTACCATTTAAGAAGAAATCATGGATGTTTTCCATGACATTTCAACATTTATTTATTGATTTATTTATTTATTTATTTATTTATTTATTTATTTCACATTTTTGAATAATCACCTTAGTACAGTAGTTACGGATATGGTCTGTCGCTCTATCAAAGCCTGTGCAACTGGGAAAATAGATTTTTGGCCTTTCAGGTTATTACAGTTTTATATCCATCCTGGTAAGAGCATTGAAGAGGGAAGGTATCCATGAAGGTACAAGCTAGCGGACTTAACTCATTGTGCTTAAGTAACACTATAACGGGTCTATGTTCATGCATCGAAGAGTATGTTCTGCTAACAGCTCTTCATTGACACTAAAACGTTAAACATTCATTCTAGGAAATGTGCACGTCGGCAAATTTAAACCAATCAAACAGTCATAGACAGCCCATGGAAAATAAACTGTACATAGTATGTCAATGCATCAGCCATGTGTGAAGCATATACATAAAATATATTGTTTGTTCGCGATATTGGCCAACTGTGACTACTTGATGGGTTTAAATTCACTGATGTGCGCATTCGCTAAAAAGGACATTCAATGTTTTATTGTGGATG
The DNA here is from genome assembly GCF_019279795.1 of Protopterus annectens. Lineage (NCBI taxonomy): Eukaryota > Metazoa > Chordata > Ceratodontiformes > Protopteridae > Protopterus > Protopterus annectens. Next base: position 43,273,402 of record NC_056739.1, read on the forward strand.
AAGAGCCGTTAGCAGAGTGTACACTTCAATGCGTACATATAGACCCACTTGTAAGCCCTTGTGGTTAAATATAGTGCTGTTGCTCATTTGGCATTTTGAGATATATACCACACACACACACACACACACACACACACACACACACACACACACACACACACACACACACACACACACATACACACACACACACACACACACATACACACACATACCTCACTCATGTGTGTTAACCTTGTCCCTAAACCTACATGTTCATTTATGAAAACACCTTTCCTTAATGGTTTCCTGGACTGCATGCCTAGTAACTATCTATGAGCAATTTGGTTCGTGATGTGTTTGCATCAGTTGTTTCCATATAAATGGCTTTGTACTTTGTTTCATCCTATAATCATACACACACACACCCATGTGCAGAATTTCTTATAGTAATTTTCTCATGCAGAATTCTTGTTTAACAAAATGCTAAATCTAAATGCTTTCAGGAATAACTGTGCACTTTTCCCAACTGTTCTGGATGGGAGACGGTTAAACAGTTTTAATTATAGTGTGCTGGGTTTGTTTGATTGTGGTAAGTGTATTCTGAACTTTGCAGTCTGTGAAGGTGTCAGTTTCAGAAGATAACAGTTTGTTATAAGGTATGCTGTGCCATGACTGGTCACTTTTTCATAATGGAATGTGTTGTGCACATGATGCGGTTATGTTAGCAGTTACTTCAGAGTACAGCATACTGTGAATGCATTTTTAGTTGAAGTCTCCATTTAGTATAACTCTGACAGATGGAAGTGATTACAGGATGACATGAATTAAATGATGAGATTAATTAAACATTTGCTTTATAAACTGATAAAAAAATAAGTGGCTTGAGAAGTTCTGCTTCACATGCTGCCCTCACCATAAGGATAGGTCATGCCTTCTCTTTTTACTAAGTGTCATAGGATCTTTTATATCCATCAAATATATTAACATTTGAACTAGATAACACCTCAGTTGACCTCAAGCTTGGCACCTCAGGAATGCAAAACTCTTCCTTCTGCTGCATTATTAGTAATAGGTTATGACCACAAGGGCCTTTGTAAGCCTACCCATGCATCCCAAATCTCTGACAACTTCTGATACCCTTGGTAAGTGTAAGAGGGGGACTGGAAAATGAAACAGCTACAAGCAGGCGCCTGGGAGATGAACCATTTACAGACTCCCTGTGTCCATTAGACACACAGGTGCCAAACCAGGGATCAATTTCCTATTTCACATCCAATTGTCCAAGTTACACTTGAATTGGGTTAAGGAGGAACTCTGCTTCACATGGATGGGGAGCCTGTTCCAGAAAAAGGGTAGTCTCTGGGATACATATCTGTCTTTCTAGCAGGTCCTATTTATATCATGGGCAAGGTTTATGTCTTTAGAATGCGAAATTCTGGTGCTGTTTGTTTTGTGGATATGCAAGAGGTCCATCAGTGTGTGGTCTGACAATGCCCTGTATGCAAGGCATAGATCTCCCCACAAAAGCCTATAGGATGCAGAACAGGGATAGGGCATTGAGGCGGTCTGCATAGGACATGTTACTTATGCCTTGTATTCGTTTAGTGAAGAATCTCTGTGGATATTCCAATTGTTGGATATGCCTGGTTAGGTGCATACCAAAGGGATCATTTTACTCAATGATAGGTCTGATGAATGCTGAATACAGTGGAACAATGATTTCCTTAGACCTAGATGCCATAACTCTGTTTATAAGTTGCACAACATAGAATGATTTCCGCACCACCATAGACACGTGCTGGTCATAAGCTAGATTACTGCCTATGAGTGTCCCTGAGACATGAATCCAAATGACTGGTACAAGGATCAAACCCACAGACTTTTGATCCTGCTGACATTAAATATAAGCATATTACTGGCTAAGCCACAAACATTGCATCATTACAGTCATCAGTCTGTCATGTACTTGATTTTAGTTCGGCTCCATGTACGCCTCATTGCCCTTTTTGACCATTTTTCTAGATGCTATGTATGTCTTTAACCAGGTGACTGTGGGTTGTTCAAAGACTACCATGGAAATTGGAACTCTATTAAATGGATTTGAATGGACTGTATTAGTTTTATTTTCTTAGTTACAATGTGTTGGTTTTCCTAATGCAAGAAGTTTATGCTGTTGGGATCTTACGATACTTACTGTGTTGGTTTTCATAACGCAAGAGGTTTATGCATTTGAGATCTTACGATACTTAATGTGTTGGTTTTCCTAATGCGAGACATTTATGCTGTTGGGATCTTACGATACTTAATGTGTTGGTTTTCCTAATGCAAGAGGTTTATGCTATTGGGGTCTTATGATACTTAATGTGTTGGCTTTCCCAAGGTGAGAGGTTTATGCTGTTGGGATCTTACGATGCTTAATGTGTTGGTTTTCCTAATGCAAGAGGTTTATGCTATTGGGGTCTTGTGATACTTAATGTGTTGGTTTTCCCTAACGTGAGAAGTTTATGCTGTTGGGATCTTACGATACTTAATGTGTTTGTTTTTCCTAATGCGAGAGGTTTATGCTGTTGGGATCTTACGATACTGGACATTACTGTTGGAGATGCATAAGCCATGTTCACTCTGTTTCCCCACCTTAGAGTTACTTCTCTTAAGGTTGACCTATCTGTGCACAGCTGATTGCCAGGATTTTAGATACCAACCTACACTTTTAGGTGTCGTGTCACACCTACTCAGGCATGGTGATGATGATGATAATGATGAAGTGCACGGGACTTACAATGCTGTCTTGTTGTAAGACGTACTTCATTTTATGCATTAGAGACCCCTTCTACTCCGACAAACACAACTGCAGTAAAATGCACCATGGCATCTGGTACTGAGTACATGTATGAGCATTTTTTTCATATCAGCATTTGGCCTTTTAAAGGCAGTTCATTAGTTTATTTCATCACAGGACTACCTGCCCTGTGAATACCCCTTCATTTTCTGAGATATGCTGCCATGTCATAACAGCACCTATGTAGTCATATGGGTTCCTATTAGATTACCAAAGACGCATTCTTTTGAATGCGTCTTGGTCGAACTTGAAAAGACGAAAAGGCAAAATGACGAAGTGGCATATAAGCAAATTCTTTCCCTGGGAAACAAATCGCTTGGCCGCATTATTAATTTGCCATTTTCGTCACTGTAGTGCGATCTTGGAGTTGATATATTTAAGTAGGGGGGTGTGGGAAGCATAGCCCCCCACTTCAGGGGGTGTGGGAGATGAAGCCTCCCCATTTTATGTTATGTTTTAAGTGTTTTTTTTTAGAACAGCGATTTTGTTTTCCCTTGGAAAAAAATTGCTGTTCTAAGCGTTTGAGTTTGTAAGCTTTCGCTTACGTGGGGTCGATAAATTATCATTCGCTTTTCTAAGCATTGAATGATTTAATATAGACCCAGTCATTTGTTATATGTCACCTTCACCTATTTTGCCTGCTTCACCTTTAATGCGCGTCTCCTGTCCACACACTCACACACGATGGATCTTCTGTAATACTTGAAACTATATGATTTCTGGTTTGTGATGCAGAGACTGCATGTCTATTCCTTCTCCCATTGCTGACATCCATTCCGCACTGCTAGGTATCTCCAGTCTGTCTTCATGTTTTTGTACTTCCTTCCATAAACTGTAATACTGTTTCTCTTACCCATTTCACAGAAGTTGAAAGCACTTGTCTGAAGGTCAAACTGTCATTACACGTATTTGTTGTTTCTACTATTTGTGGGTTTCATTTACTTCCATCATAAGTTCTTGTGTCTGCACCCCATCACTGTTACATTGTACATGCCCAATAGAAAAGTTTGATAAGTGACGCTTTTATCAAAAGCTTTTTGTAGATTCCATCAAATCAAATGCCAGATATAATAAATTAGGCATTTGTTTAATATTTCAGCTTAAAAACTGTCATTTGTTGCATGTGATAGCCCAGTTCCAGTGTTGTTTTGCATATTAATATTTTAGAATTTGATGAATTTGCTGCAGCAGATCTCTTTTTACTGTTTTGCAGGACACAATTCTGTTACAGGGAAGATGGACAGGCTTTGTACATAGGTAGTCATTGCCCTTTGTCTACAGTTGTGTGACTACGGAGATAGTAAATATAAATGGGGGGTCAGGTAAAGGGGGCATCCCCTATGATGAAGTGCAGGCAGCTTGCTATCCTGAAACAAACATTTAAGCCTGGTTTGTGTTTTCTGTGACATTGCATAGTTCCATTAACTAAAACAGTTTTTGGTATATTTTCATTACAGATGCATGCATTGCTGGGGGTTACACTGCCATGACATGAATCCATATGCAACATTCAATTTCTTTCAGGAAATGTATGTGTATGTTAGTATGCCTGTCACATAGTATTGATACAAATTCTAATCATTCTTTGTAGGTGTGTGTTTCTGTGTGGAGACATTGCATACATTCCGATTGTTTCTCAACATTAGATTCCACTGTTCTAACCTAGCACTTCCATAAGAAGGAGTGCTGTAAAAGTGTTAATTCGTTATGGCAGATAATTTAGTAAAGAGATAAAGACATTTAAAAGACATGTAAAAGTTACAGTAGATTACAGTGAAAAAAATTGTATTTAAAATGCAGAAATGATTAACAAAAGAGCTATGTGTATGACTCACAGACACAGCCTTACCTAGAGAAAAATATTATTATTTACCCCAATTTCAAATGAATATTTATATTTTGCTCATCTGAAGTGGTGTGATAACATTTGAAGTTTAAATGCTAATTATTAGTACAGACTTTCACACCCTTTTGAGGAACTGTCTTAGCTCTTTGCAGAGTGTATACAGTAGGCATAAGAATGCTGACTCATTAACCTGTTACTGAAGTTGAATGTTTACATGTGACCAGTTTTATTTAGCTGCAGGTTGGCATTTTCTTGCATTTTAATCCTATCAGATTCTGTTATTCTGCCATAGAGGATGTAACTAGCTCCATCTCCAGTTCTTTTTTTTATCGACATAGTGACCCTGTCAAAAAGCAAAGGTTTAATTGTCGTCACTATAGACATAATGATCAGCTGTTTGTATTTCAGAGCTTTACCTCAGGCTATGGACTAAAAATATTATTATTGGACAATAGGTAAATAGCCTTTAAACACTACGCTCACAACAGTGCTGGATTTTCTGCCCCTGCTCCATACGCTGACCACATATGTCCAGTGATTAAAATGGGAAGTTTATTGCAGACCAATATGATAAGGGTGTGTGAACTGAGATAGGTGTCTGCTGCTATCCAGTGTTCATGTTGTCAGGATAAGGTACCTTAGTTCAAGTAACATCCTAAACAGAGTGACATATACTCTAGTTTCATCTAGATATAGTACTAGAGTAACCCCAATACAAGGTGACTTATTAATACCTTCAGTGCTATTAAGTTGAGCAGAATACCACAAGAAGGTTAATTAGATGTACTTGAAGAAACAGAAATACTGTTCCTGTAACTCCATCTCTATGCGTTGTACCAGTGTAGCAGAGCTTTTCTAAAAAGGCACGGCTTCCTATCAGTTATGCCACAGATGATCAAGGCCCCATATATCCAACATATTAAAGATTTCATCACCACCAGTATAGGGCATCTTTTCCACCACAGAAGTACTGGTAGAAATTCATGATGAAAGGCTTAGTTTTGTAATAATAAAATATCCTTCATCAAGGCTCCCAGTCTTTGGAATTCCTTTCTTAATTTGCATTAAAACAGCATCCGCTTTATATACTTTCACATCCCAGATGAAGGTGCATCATTGACTATTGGTTCATTATGTATAGCTTCAATGCTTTCATACATTTTAGCATGTTTGTCTTTGACTTTTTATGCTTGTGTTTTTTAAATTTGTAAAAGTGTCTTGATCGACAGATTCATTAAAAGTTATGGTGTTTGACAGGTATAGAGACAAAACAGTCATTCTGTTACCCACACCTGTGTTCCTGTAGCAGATGCATAGGTCTTGTACATGGTATATTTGCCCTGTTTTAGCAGGCACTGTGGCAGTCACTTGCAAAACCTGTGGTGTACTGTCCTGTCTACAAAACAATTTTGGATTCAACGTGACCTCCATACCTGTACCACCAGTAGTGGAACCACATGAGGTTCATATGGTCTGTCTGAGAGATGACAAGATGAATGATACTTCTGCTCTGCATCAGCAGAGCCCTCATATAACATGCATGTGACCTGTCTGAGAGCCAATAACATAACATGCATGTGACCTGTCTGAGAGCCAGTAACATAACATGCATGTGACCTGTCTGAGAGCCAGTAACATAACATGCATGTGACCTGTCTGAGAGCCAATAACATAACATGCATGTGACCTGTCTGAGAGCCAATAACATAACATGCATGTGACCTGTCTGAGAGCCAAAACATGAATCAGGCAGACATTCCGCATCTTCAGACAGAACTGGTATCCCCACACCTCTTCCACCCTCCGCCTAAAAACTAAATGTATATTATATAAGTAAGTCAGCTGAAGCAGTATCCTGTATTGGCACAGACAGTACATTCCCATCTTACTGGATCATGATCCATTCCTTATTTGGCACTTAATCTGTTCCCATCCCAGTTGCCCTTCGTCTGCATCTTTGGTTCCTACACTTTGTTCTCTTCTGTGTCTCCACCTTTTCCCATCTGTCCAGTTTGTTCTACCTGTCCATCTATGGGTCTATACTGTCCTTCCATCCCCAGTCCATACACAATGGTAGGACATTTCTGCTATCAGCAACATGTGACCTTCCTGTTTTTTCTTTGTCAAAATCTGTTTTGCCATAAAACATGCAATCACAAATCACATCTTCCACACAAATCTCGCACAGTCTGTTTCACCTAAGTTCGTTTTGTGATACAGCTTTTTGCACTATTTGGTGTTATATTTTCCTTATTCTGTAATTTCACTGGAATACATAATATAATAGTACAGAACAATATAATTATGATAAAAAGTAGGAGTTAATACAATTGCACAGCAGAAAACTACAGGAAGGCAGAACCTATGCATCGTAAATACAACTGAAATGTTTTATTGACTGCTCTTACACAGTTTATGATGGAAGTAGTTAGTTTAGTAAAATGTCCCGTGTGAAGGCTAGTTCATTAGTCTTAGCTGTGAAAGCCTGAGGAATGACCAATTCATCAAAGCCAGAGATAAGCAGAGCCTTCTTCTCCAGTCTAGAATCTGGAATAGTTGTCTTGCCATGTCTCAAAGAAGCAGAGATATCAGAGTAGATTATAAGAGAAGGAGTGTGGGGGGGGTGTGAGGGTGTCTTTGCCTTACATGAAAATATATCCGAATATTATATAACAGAACCTTGCCAGAGATCTGCATTTCACTGCTGTGGTTGGAGACATTCGCTTCACTTACTTCATTTTTGTCAGATGATTCTACATCCATTGTAAACAGTTTATTCTGTTTAAACACACACAACATAAACATTAGTGAGCTCAGCTCAGAGATTTCAACCATTTCTAGGATATTATCTTCCATGTTTCTGAAAGGTTTTGAACCAAAATGTAACCATTCTTTAATCTCTAAAAATCTATTGCAATTCTAATGCTCCATAATAGCTAGCTTGGCAATCCTAATATACAGTTTCAGTGCTGTTTCTTTGGCTGAGATGCACATGGTTGAAAACTATACTTTCAGCATTATGTCAAAGTTTGTTACTTCAATGTATGCAGTTAAGTGACCATGTGCATCTTGTTCATTTTTAACAGTGCAAGTGAATCTTTCTGTCAGATTCACTTACATGGTTAATGGCATGACGTGTTCTGCATTAGATTACATGTGAGTCTTTACTGAATACCTGATTTTCACTAAACTCAGCATTCAGCATAGAAAAACCCACATTACCAGATGTGAACGTCCCAGTGGTCATCATCGAAAATGACAAAACAGCAGTCTTTTTGTGGGGGGGCTTTAAATATGAGTCTGAAAATGCACAACAGTGAAGAAAAAGGCAAATTACCTCATCCCAGTGTATGTGACATTGCACAGAATACACATCCCACTATACGTGACCTTGCACATTACATACATCTCACTGTATGTGTCCTTGCACAGAACACACGTCCCACTGTATGTGACCTTGCACAGAACACACGTCCCACTGTATGTGACCTTGCACAGAACACACGTCCCACTGTATGTGACCTTGCACATTACATACCTCTCACTGTATGTGACCTTGCACAGAACACGTCCCACTGTATGTGAACTTGCACATTACATACATCTCACTGTATGTGACCTTGCACAGAACACATGTCCCACTGTGTGTGACCTTGCACATTACATACATCTCACTGTATGTGACCTTGCACATTACATACATCTCACTGTATGTGACGTTGCACAGAACACATGTCCCACTGTGTGTGACCTTGCACATTACATACATCTCACTGTATGTGACCTTGCACAGAACACACATCCCACTGCAAACATTAGTGTAAAAGAGAATCTAACAGATAATTGTATTTACACTGCCAAAACTAAATAAGATGTCCTTGATCAGTCAACTGTGCACATTGAAGTAATAAACTTTGATGTAATGCAGAAAACACACTTTTCAACAATGTGCATCCCAACCAAATAAATGACACCAACATTATATATTAGGATTGCCAGGCTAACTATTACGAGCCTTATAATTAAAAGCTTGTAAGCACCTTTCCACAAAGGCTATGCAGTTCTAAGGCAACCACATTAATGTTGGTGCTATTTGTCTAGTAGACAAAGTCAATTATAGCAATAATAACAGTATGCAGTTATTTCTAACATATTTAAAATATATATTTAACTATGTTTGTTTAAAATATTGTTTCACAAATATTATTTATATGATTATTTTTAAAATAATAAAATTTTTATTTATAGAATCTAGGAATGAATTTGCAACCATTAACTGCAGGAGATCGCCTTATGGTATTTATCTATTTGAACGTATTTCATGGGATTCAGACTCAGATAGCCCACTGTGGTAAACTGATTAGGATGAAAACTGGCCCCACTCATGGCAGGGGCAACTCAGAGATACAATTAGCACAACCACTCTAGATCATGAAATATCACAGCCACCATAGTATGTAAATTAGGGTATAATGAGATGGAAATGAATGCCATTATTAAAATAAGGGTTGTGACGAATACAAATCGGGGTAAATAATACAGCAACAAAATTAAAAAATATATAAATATAACATGACAAAATGCCACTGCCAGAGTATTTTTTCACAGTAAAATTCTGATGTTCCTGAAGTTCTGAGACACACACTTCAGAAATATGTCAGAGGTTGTTGCTGCTTTAAGACATTTATGTACATGAGGCCGTTCTTACAGCTGATGGCCACAGAGATGCACCATCATCTGTGGCACTGTTGACTCAGCCAGCCACACCTTAAATTTCAGAAATACTCAATCACTACCACTTAATCCTGAAACAAACAAATACTACATGTGTGAGATGTAGTTACAATATGAAAATGGAGGCCAGATGCTCACATACAGACAAATCGAATGCCAATCACGTTATTCAGCACACCCACACACACACACACATCACTTCCCACACATGCGGAGGTACTCACTAATAACTTAGCACAACCTCAGAGGCCTCCCAAACTCTGCCTTAAGAAACCACATATATACACAACAAAGTAAACAATAACCACAACACATAATAATAATAATAATAATAATAATAATAATAATAATAAAATAATAATAATAATACACAAACCAGTGTCTCAGCAAATGAGCCCATAAGGCAAAACACAAAACCTAACATACTGGTCATAGGAGACTCCATAGTAAGACACATGGATGTCTCTCTCACCAGGCTGGATACAGAGAAGGTTATGGTTAGTTGTCCATCAGGTGTCATGATCTGTCACATCACACAAGCACTCAGGTCACTCAGCTATAAGTTTCTTTATGACTCTGTCATAGTCCATGTGGGTGTGAATGACCTAAGATGTACCTTCCTGGACTATATGAAGAGATACATGACTGAGCTCTCAGATTATGTGTTGCAGGCAGGTATAAGCCTAGCCTTAAGCAGCATTCTACCTTCTCCATGGATGATGCCACAATACAAACAAAAAGTGATTGACTTTAACAACTGGTTTAACTTTGGGAGTCAGTCCAAGGGATCCAATATTTGTCAGTCTGGGATGACATGATCTACAGGCCACACTGTTTTGCACCTTTCTCCTCTAGGCCTTCAGATACTGGCAAAGACTTTAGCCACACATATACTTCCTTTTTTAGGCAGTGTCAAAGTAATCAACCTCCCAACCTAAAAAACAAATCTTCTTTTGATAAGCCCAAGTTACTACTGCTCAATGCTAGCAGTCCAAGCACAAAACTGCACTCCTTAGAAGTGCTTCTCAACTTGGGAATTGCTGATGACTGTGCAGTCACTGAGACATGGTTCAAATCTGCAGAAAGCATCCCAGCCACGAAAGGCTAAAACACCTTCCATATGCTCAAACCACAAACTGAGCCTTATAGAACCAAAGGAGGAGGTGTATCCATCTTCATAAAGGATAAGTACACCTCAAAACTGGTCAAACAGCTACTCCATATCCAACTAACCACGTGTAAAATCCCTTACCACATCATCAATAACTATAGGTCCCCCACCATGAACCAGGAAAAATATACCACATACATAGACTTTCCAGAGTCACTCACCAAGCAACCCAAAACCTTATTCATGGGTGATTTTAACTATCCTTCCATTGACTGGGGAACATGCATGACCACTAACATGCAGGCTCAGAGGTTCTCAGATTTGCCAGCGCAAAAGCTCTGGAATAGCTGATTGGCACACCCACTAGGGACTCAAATATCCTAGACATAGTACTCACTAACATGGGGGAGCATAGCACCTCCCTGTGTAATTTGGTTGTGGATGGCACCACCCATACTCAACTGTTAGGAAACAGACAACATACTAACTGACAGAATTGGTTCAAACTTCACCCCCATTCCTACTGCCCCCATCCCAATGTATACCTGCCACCATTCCTCACATATTATCTGGAGAACAAGTAATCTCTGTGCTCCCTAAGGCTAATGCCATGCCATCAATGGGTCCTGACAACACCCCAGGAGTAATCTCTGCGCTTCCTAAGGTTAATAACATGGCATCAGTGGGTCCTGACAACATCCCAGGAGTAATTTCTGCACTTCCTAAGGCTAATAACATGGCATCAGTGGGCCCTAACAACATCTCAGGAGTAATCTCTGCCTCTGTAAGGCTAATAACATGGCATCAATGGGCCCTGACAACATCCCAGGAGTAATTGGGATGATTGAAATTTCTGTCGGGCAAATAAACTATCATGCAAATAAAGGTGACCCGATATCAATGGGACTTGACAACATCCCAGGAGTAATCTCTGCCTCCTTAAGGCTAATAACATGGCATCAATGGGCCATGACAACATACCAGGAGTAATCTCTGCCTCTGTAAGGCTAATAACATGACATCAGTGGGTTCTGACAACATCCCATGAGTAATCTCTGCCTCCCTAAGGCTAATAACATGGCATTGATGGCCCTGACAACATCCCAGGAGTAATCCCTGCCTCTCTAAGCCTAATAACACGCAATCAATGGGCCCTGACAACATCCCAGGAGTAATCTCTGCCTTCCTAAGACTAATAAAATGACAACAGTGGGCCCTGACAACATCCCAGGAGTAATCTCTGCCTCCCTAAGGCTAATAAAATGGCATCAGTGGGCCCTGACAACATCCCAGGAGTAATCTCTGCCTACCTAAGGCTAATAAATGGCTAATAACATGATATCAAGGATCACCTTCATTTTCCCGACAATTAGAAAAAGGCAAATAAAGGGTATATGTCTATTCCCCACAATAGTATGATCCTGGAGATAGAATATATAGTTGTGGGTGTGGGGGGCAGACCCCACCTACTTTGGTTTTATATTATCCAGTTTGTTTTTTTATTGTTCACTACAACCAAAGTAGTTGGGGAGCGAACACCCCAACTATATATTCTAACTCCAGGATCGCACTACTGTGGGGAAAAGGACATATACCCTTTATTTGCCTTTTTCTAATTGTCAGGCAGATGAACTGTTGGGCAAATGAACTCTCAGACAACTGGGATGCCTGAAATTTTTTTCGGACTAATGAACTGTCAGGCAAATGAAGGTGACCTGATATCAATGGGACCTGACAACATCCCAGGAGTAATCTCTGCCTCTCTGAGCCTAATAACATGGCATCAATGGGCCCTGACAACATCCCAGGAGTAATCGCTGCCTCCCTAAAGCTAATAACATGGCATCAATGGGTCCTGACAACACCCCAGGAGTAATCTCTGCACTTCCTAAGGCTAATAACATGGCATCAGTGAGCCCTGACAACATCCCAGGTGTAATCTTTGCACTTCCTAAGGCTAATAACATAGCATCAGTGGGCCCTGACAACATCACAGGAGAAATCTCTGCCTTTGTAAGGCTAATAACATGGCACCAATGAGCCCTGACAACATCCCAGGAGTAATTGGGATGCCTGAAATTTCTGTCAGGCAAATGAACTGTCATGCAAATGAAGGTGACCCGATATCAATGGGACAAGACAACATCCCAGGAGTAATCTCTGCCTCCCTAAGTCTAACAACAGGGCATCAATGGGTCCTGACAACATCCCAGGAGTAATCTCTGCCTCTCTAAGGCTAATAACATGGCATCAATGGGCCCTGACAACATCCCAGGAGTAATCCCTGCCTCTCTAAGCCTAATAACATGCAATCAATGGGCCCTGGCAACATCCCAGGAGTAATCTCTGCCTCCCTAAGGCTAATAAAATGGCATCAGTGGGTCCTGGCAACATCTCAGGAGTAACGTCCGCCTCCCTAAGGCTAATAAAATGGCATCAGTGGGCCCTGACAACACCCCAGGAGTAATCTCTGCCTCCCTAAGGCTAATAAATGGCATCAGTGGGCCCTGACAACATCCCAGGAGTAATATCTGCCTCCCTAAGGCTAATAAAATGGCAGCAGTGGGCCCTGACAACATCCCAGGAGTGATCTCTGCCTCCCAAAGGCTAATAACATGGCATCAGTGGGTCCTGACAACATCCCAGGAGTAATCCCTGCATCTCTAAGGCTAAAAACATGACATCAGTGGGTCCTGACAACATCCCAGGAGTAATCCCTGCCTCTCTAAGGCTAATAACATTAAATCAATGAGTCATGACAACATCCGAGGAGTAATCCCTGCCTCTCTGAGGCGAATAACATGGCATCAATGGGTCCTGACAACATCCCAGGAGTAATCTCTGCATTCCCTATGGCTTATAACATATTAAGTATCACATTCATTTGCCTGACAGTTCATTTGCCTGACAATTAGAAAAAGTAAACTAAAGGGTATGTGTTCCTTTCCCCACAGTAGTGCGATCCTTGAGTTAGAATATATAGTTAGGGGGGTGGGGAGGTGAAACCCCCCCTCCTACTTTGGTTTTATATTATCCAGTTTGTTTTATTGTTTACTACAACCAAAGTAGTTGGGGGGGTGAACCCCCCCAACTATATATTCTAACTCCAGGATCTCACTACTGTGGGGAAAAGGACATATACCCTTTATTTGCCTTTTTCTAATTGTCAGGCAAATGAACTGTCAGGCAAATGAACTGTCAGGCAATTGGAATGCCTGAAATTTCTGTCATGCAATGGAACTGTTAGGCAAATGAAGGTGACCCGATATCAATGGGACCTGACAACATCCCAGGAGTAATCTCTGCCTCGCTAAGGCTAATAAAATGGCATCAATGGGCCCTGACAACATCCCAGGCGTAATCTCTGCCTCCATAAGGCTAATAACATGGCATCAATGGGCCCTGACAATATCCCAGGAGTAATCTCTGCCTCTCTAAGGCTAATAACATGGCATCAGTGGGGCCTGACAACAAACCAGGAGTAATCTCTGCCGCTGTAAGGCTAATAACATGACATCAGTGGGTTCTGACAACATCCCATGAGTAATCTCTGCCTCTCTAAGGCTAATAACATGGCATTGATGGCCCTGACAACTTCCCAGGAGTAATCCCTGCCTCTCTAAGCCTAATAACATGCAATCAATGGGCCCTGACAACATCCCAGGAGTAATCTCTGCCTTCCTAAGGCTAATAAAATGACATCAGTGGGCCCTGACAACATCACAGAAGTAATCTCTGCCTACCTAAGGCTAATAAATGGCTAATAACATGATATCAAGGATCACCTTCATTTGCCCGACAATTAGAAAAAGGCAAATAAAGGGTATATGTCTATTCCCCACAATAGTATGATCCTGGAGTTAGAATATATAGTTGTGGGTGTGTGGGGGCACACCCCACCTACTTTGGTTTTATATTATCCAGTTTGTTTTTTTATTATTCACTATAACCAAAGTACTTGGGGAGCGAACCCCCCCAACTATATATTCTAACTCCAGGATCACACTACTGTGGGGAAAAGGGCATATACCCTTTATTTGCCTTTTTCTAATTGTCAGGCAAATGAACTGTTGGGCAAATGAACTGTCAGGCAATTGGGATGCCTGAAATTTTTGTCGAGCAAATGAACTGTCAGGCAAATGAAGGTGACCTGATATCAATGGGACCTGACAACATCCCAGGAGTAATATCTGCCTCTCTAAGCCTAATAACATGGCATCAATGGGCCCTGACAACACCCCAGAAGTAATCTCTGCACTTCCTAAGGCTAATAACATAGCATCAGTGAGCCCTGACAACATTCCAGGAGTAATCTCTGCACTTCCTAAGGCTAATAACATGGCATCAGTGGGCCCTGACAACATCACAGGAGTAATCTCTGCCTTTGTAAGGCTAATAACATGGCACCAATGGGCCCTGACAACATCACAGGAGTACTCTCTGCCTCCCTAAGGCTAATAACATGGCATCAATGGGCCCTGACAACATCCCAGCAGTAATCTCTGCCTCGCTAAGGCTAATAACATGGCATCAATGGGCCCTGACAACATCCCAGGAGTAATCTCTGCCTCTCTAAGGCTAATAACATGACATCAATGGGCCATGACAACATCCCAGGAGTAATCCCTGCTTCTCTAAGGCTATTAACATGACATCAATGTATCCTGACAACATCCCAGGAGTAATCCCTGCCTCTCTAAGCTAATAACATGGCATCGATGGGCGTTGACAACATCCCTGGAGTAATCTCTGCACTCCCTAAGTCTTATAACATGATATCAAGGATCACCTTCATTTGCCTGACAGTTCATTTGGCGAACAATATCAGTGGGACCTGACAACATCCCAGCACTAATCTCTGCCTCGCTAAGGCTAATAACATGGCATCAATGGGACCTGACAACATCACAGGAGTAATCTCTGCCTCTGTAAGGCTAATAACATGACATCAATGGGTCCTGACAACATCGCAGGAGTAATCTCTGCCTCTCTAAGCCTAATAACATGACATCAATGGGCCCTGACAACATCCCAGGAGTAATCTCTGCCTCTCTAAGTCTTATAACTTGATATCAAGGATCATATTCATTTGCCTGACAGTTCATTTGCCTGACAATTAGAAAAAGGCAAATAAAGGGTATATGTCCTTTTCCCCACAGTAGTGCAATCCTGGAATTAGAAAATATAGTTGTGGGTGTGTGGGGGGCACACCCCACCTACTTTGGTTTTATAGTATCCAGTTTGTTTTTTTATTGTTCACTACAACCAAAGTAGTTGGGGGGCGAACCCCCCCGACTATGTATTCTAACTCCAGGATCACACTACTGTGGGGAAACGGACATATACCCTTTATTTGCCTTTTTCTAATTATCAGGCAAATGAACTGTCAGGCAAATGAAGGTGACCCGATATCAATGGGACATGACAACAACCCAGGAGTAATCTCTGCCTCCCTAAGGCTAATAAATTTGCATCAATCTCTGCCTCTCTAAGGCTAATAACATGACATCAATAGGTCCTGAGACCATCCCAGGAGTAATCCCTGCCTCTCTAAGGCTAATAACATGACATCAGTGGGTCCTGACAACATCCCATGAGTGATCTCTGCACTCCCTAAGGCTAATAACATGGCATCAATGGGTCCTAACAAAATCCCAGGAGTAATCACTCCCCTCCCTAATGCTAATAACATGACATCAGTGGGGCCTGACAACATTGCAGGAGTAATCTCTGCCTCTCTAAGGCTAATAACATGACATCAATGGGCCTTGACAACATCCCAGGAGTAATCGCTGCTCTTCCTAAGGCTTATAACATGATATCAAGGATCACCTTCATTTGCCTGACAGTTCATTTGCCCGACAATTAGAAAAAGGCAAATAAAGGGTATATGTCTATTCCCCACAGTAGTGCGATCCTGGAGTTAGAATATATAGTTGTGGGTGTGTGGGGGATACACCCCACCTACATTGGTTTTATATTATCCAGTTTTTTCTTTATTGTTTACTACAACCAAAGTAGTTGGGGGGTGAACCCCCCAACTATATATTCTAACTCCAGGATCGCACTACTGTGGGGAAACGGACATATACCCTTTATTTGCCTTTTTCTAATTGTCAGGCAAATGAACTGTCAGGCAAATGAAGGTGACCCGATATCAATGGGACCTGACGACATCCCAGGAGTAATCTCTGCCTCTCTAAGGCTAATAACATGATATCAAGGATCACCTTCATTTGCCTGACAGTTCATTTGTCCGACAATTAGAAAAAAGGCAAATAAAGGGTATATGTCTATTCCCCACAGTAGTGCGATTCTGGAGTTAGCATATATAGTTGGGGGGTGTGGGGGGCACACCCCACCTACTTTGGTTTTATATTATCCAGTTTGTTTTTTTATTGGTCACTACAACCAAAGTAGTTGGGGGGCGAACCCCCACAAACTATATATTGTAACTCCAGGATCGTACTACTGTGGGGAAAAGGATATCTACCCTTTATTTGCCTTTTTCTAAATGTCAGGCAAATTAACTGTCTGGTAAATGAACTGTCAGGCAATTGGGATGCCTGAAATTTCTGTCGGGCAAATGAGCTGTCAGGCAAATAAAAGTGACCTAATATCAGTGGGACCTGACAACATCCCAGGAGTAATCCCTGCCTCCCTAAGGCTAATAACATGGCATCAATGGGCCCTGACAACATCCCAGGAGTTATCTTTGCTTCTGTAAGGCTAATAACATGATATCAGTGGATACTGGCAACATCCCAGGAGTAATCTCTGCCTCTGTAAGGCTAATACCATGACATCAGTGGGTCCTGACAACATCCCAGGAGTAATCCCTGCCTTTGTAAGGCTAATAACATGGCATCGATGGGCCCTGACAACATCCCAGGAGTAATCCCTGCCTCTGTAAGGCTAATAATGTGGAATCAATGGGCCCTGAGAACATCCCAGGACTAATCTCTGCCTCCTTGAGGTTAATAACATAGCATCAATGGGTCCTGACACAATCCCAGGAGTAATCTCTGCACTCCCTAAGGCTAATAACATGGCATCAATGGGCCCTGACACCATCCCAAGAGTAATCCCTGCCCCTCTAAGGCTAATACCATGGCATCAATGGGCCCTGACAACATTCCAGGAGTAATCCCTGTGTTCTGTAAGGCTAATAACATGGCATCGATGGGCCCTGACAACATCCCAGGAGTAATCCCTGCCTTTGTAAGGCTAATAACATGGCATCAATGGGCCCCTGACAACATCCCAGGAGTAATCCCTGCCCCACTAAGGCTAATACCATGGCATCAATGGGCCCTGACAGCATCCCAGGAGTAATCTCTGCACTCTCTAAGGTTAATAACATGGCATCAATGGGCCATGACAACATCCAAGGAGTAATCCCTGTGTTCTGTAAGGCTAATAATATGGCAACCATGGGCCCTGAGAACATCCCAGGAGTAATCCCTGCCTTTCTAAGGCTAATACCCTGGCATCAATGGGCCCTGACAGCATCCCAGGGGTAATCTCTGCACTCCCTGAGACTAATAACATGGCACCAATGGGTCCTGACAACATCCCAGTTACCTTTTAAATAACATAAAGCATGACTTAGCAGATCTATTTGGATCCATATTTAACCACAGCTTCCAGACATGCTATGTTCTGGATGATTGGGGAACACAAACTGTCAACCCTCTGCACAAAAGGGGGCCATCAGCCGACCAAGGGAATTCTAAACCCGTAAGCCTGACTAACCTCATCTGTAATTCCATGGAAAGAATCACTGTCGACCTTATCAACAGGGACATAAATAATCTCTCCAGAATCTGGACCCAATCCAGTTTGGATTCGCTAAGAACAGATCATGCCTGTTAAATCTGTTTAACTTCTTCGAGAAGGTCACCAATGCCACGGATGAAGGAAACACTGTGCATACCTCCTACCATGACCTGGCCAAGGCATTTGACACAATTCCCCACTCAGGTATTGTAGGGAAACTCTCTAAACTTGGCATAAACCCCTAGATCACCAGGTGGGTAGCTAAATGGCTCACCAACAGGACACATACTTTCAAAGTGGGTGAATTCACCTATAGCAAGAGGCCATTCACAAGTGGCATACCACAAGGTTCTGTGCTAGGCTACCTCCGGTTCAGAATTTATTTCTCATAAGTCATGGGTAACATAGACCGTCTTTGACTGACCAAGTTTGTGGATAATTCCAGATTGGGGGCAATGAATCCCCAAATGATACTGCAATACTGCAAAAAGGATTATTGCAGACAAATGATTGGTGCCAGAGCCATGGTTTGAAACTAAAGGCAAAAAATGCATAATTATTCCCTTTGGAAAAACAAACACCACTGCTAATTACAATATGGACAACACCCCTCTCAAGAGTAGACCCAGTGGTATGTGATCTTGGTACTCAGGTTGATAGTAATCTGAACTTTGACCATTATGTGTCCACGTTAGTGAGGAAGGCCCTCAATGTGGCACAACTCACAAGTAAGGGCATGGCATCCAGATCAAAGGACATTATAATTCCATTGTTCTTGGCTCTCATCAGACCAATAATTGAGTGCAATGCACCTTTTGCATGTACACCACCAGACATCTGCAACAGCTGGAACAATCCCAGACGTTTCTCACCAGGAAGATACAGGGTATAAAAAAACAAGTCCTAAGCAGAAAGATTGAAAGCCCTATCACTGTATTCTGTCTTCTAGAAACTACTAGAGGGTGAGCTATGTCTGGCTTACAGAACAGTCTCCAATCTGGCCTTGATGGAAATGTTACACATTCATAAATCAACCTACATGAAAGTGACTCATTCCAGGGATCTTCACCTGGCCTCAGACATGAATAAAGCATGTTGAAG
>NC_056739.1:43297793-43340293 GCF_019279795.1 Protopterus annectens
TATCTACCCATTTAATCATCGAGACTAGCCTTCAAGAGAAAGTAGCACTTTGCTTGACATGCAGTGGTCACTTATTCCATAGGCTGGCAATACACTGAGTTAGGACCCAGTCTTGTTTAGTTGTTCATGTACATTTAAGCCCCTAGTACAAGTGTTTGTAAAACTACTGGTTTTGAGAAGAAATGGGAGGTCAGATAAAAGGTAACATATCAATCCAATGAAGGTGATATCAGTGAAGAACTCAAAGACAATTCACTGAAACAACCTTTCGACAAAAGTGAAGATTGACTTTTTCTCCACTGTTGTCAACCTTGGAATTGGTATATATAATTCCGGGGCTTGCCCTCCTGCAAAAAAAATTGTTTCAATGTTCGCTGAAGGTGGTTTCAGCAAACTAGTTTTGGTTTATTTGCATTTGTCAGAATTGCCTTTGATGGATCAGTATGACTGTAAGTAGAATTGGGTCTTTCATGCATCAAAAAGTGAGACACAGGTAACCTTAAATCAGATGGTAGACTACCAAGTATAAAGAGAATTGTACTAATGTATCAGAACAGTTGAATGATTTAAGGCCTTTAATTTTCCTTATTAAAAAAATGTTAAGGTCTTTCCCATTGAATGATATGCTTAGATGTGTACTTACTAAAGGAGGCACACTGTGTTCAACGATCAGTCTCATAAGGCAAGAGTACAGTGGTAAGATGGATTCTTTGTATCCTGAAGATACTCCCTAGGAAATTAAATGAGCCTGAATGATAGATTTCTTGTCTATAGTGGAAATACGATGATCAAATGAGAGAGTTGTCCAAATAAGTACCCAGGTCTCTTATAACCATGTATGTTTGAATATGAGTAACACATAACATATGAAGTGGGAACAGCTTTTTTGCTACTATGCTGTTCTTTTTAGCATTTAGCTTGAGACAGTTATCACTACACCAGGTATGTGTATATTCCAGCCATTGCTGGAGTAGCACACAATAATGCATTTGTCATGTGTTGCAGGCAATGTGAGATATGGCATAGAGCCCTGATTGATGACCTGGTCTCAAACCCCCCCTGACTGTGCAGGAAATGGCCTCTAATACAGCACATGCAAAAATAAATAGTATGGTAAATTAGGTGTTCAGCCTACTCAAAGAATGTTTCAGTTATCAGATTTGACACCACAATACTACCCTGAAATTGTCAGCAAGATTTCTGCTATATGTGCAATGCTGCATAACTGCATATGCAATGCTGCATAACTGTATGTGAAATGCTGTATAACTGTATGTACAATGCTGCATAGCTGTATGTACAATGCTGCATAACTGTATGTAAAGTGCTGCATAACTGTATGTGCAATGCTGCATAACTGTATGTACAATGCTGCATAGCTATATGTGCAATGCTGCATAACTGCATGTACAATGCTGCATAACTGCATGTACAATGCTGTATAGTTGTATGTACAATGCTGCTTAACTGTATGTACAATACTGCATAACTGTACGTGCAATGCTGCATAACTGGATGTGCAATGCTGCATAACATGCCACTGCACAAGCAGTTTGAGCAGCAGATCAATATCTTGGCAAGGTCTTCCATACTAATAGAAGAAGAAGATCAGTCATATATGTGTCATTACATAAACATAGTTTCAGAGCAATGAAAGCACTCCCTTTGTTCCTGGGTATAACATCTGTCATATCTTCAGACCTACTGGCAATTGTGGGGGAGTATCAATATTTGTCAAGGATACCATCACTTAACAGATTCCTTGGGACACCACATTTGAACTCTTAGGTTTCCAAATAATCATAAACAAGACAAATTACCACATCATAGCTAGCTATAGAACTCCCTCTATTTCCCCTTCTGAGCATAATAACTGTCTTAACACAGTTGAAATTCCCATTAAACCCAAAATCTTTCTACTGGCAGACTTCCACTATCCATGACTAAGCTGATTGCCCTACACTGCCAATGGTAAGCATGTCCAGCACTTTCTTGACATTATAAATGCTAACTCTCTTTCACAAATAGTTAAATTCCTACAAGGGATTCCAATATCCTGGATGTGGCCCTCACAAATATGGTCACTTCTTGCACAGCCCCATATGTATCGTCATGTCTTGTTAAATCAGACCATAAATTAGTGATCTTTCAGCTTCTTAATGGTTCCCTGAAGCTGTTTGTTATCATGCTTATAAGAGGTCTTCTTCTTCCTACCTTAAGACCACACTTAAGCAAAATAACAAAGGGAACCATTAAGAAGCTCAGAGATGAGCATGAAATAACAATAACCACTAAAACAAAAAGTAACTGCAAATCTGTCTTTAACTAGGTCAGAAAGTTAAGAACTAACACCGACACTGTTCAGAACTAGTGCACAATAATACTGCACTCTATGACCCAAAGGAAATCGGTAATGTTCCAGCTAACAAATTTAGTGCAAATTTTATTCCACCCAGAGTTATAGCTATCCCACATGTTCCACAATCTCAGCCACCCCCTTTAATTACTATGGAACAAGTTCTCTCAGCACTTTCAAAAATGAAGAACACATTGTCCATGGACCCTGATAACATACCAGGTTGCTGGATATCAGTGCCAAATATGACCTTTCTAAGCCTCTCCAGTAGTTACATTCCTGAAGCCTGGAAAAAAGCCCTTGTACTGCCATTTCACAAGGGTGACCGAACCATGGACCCTGCTAACTACAGACCCATTAGTCTCACTAGCCTCATATGTAAAGGTATGGAGCACATTATCTCAGGCTTCATTAATCTGGACATTGAAAATCTCTTAACATTGGACTCTCATCCATTTGGCTTTATCAAAGGAAGGTCCTGCCTCTTTAACCTCATTAATTTCTCTGAAAAAGTAAATGAAGCAGTGGATAGTGCTTATGGAGTGCATAGAGCATGTCTAGACCTGTCCAAGGTTGACACTATTCTCCATACAGGCATTATTGATAGACTTATAAATCTTAAAATAAATCTTTATATTGTGCAGTAGATAGCTAACCATTTGTCCAACAGAACCCATACTGTTCGAGTTGCAGGTGACAGTTCTGAAAACAAAAAAGTTACCAGTAATGTACTAACAGGGCTCAGTTTTGGGCCTCTGCTATTTGGCATATATTTCTCAGACCTTTAGGCCAGCACTCCTGGCCTATGGTTAACTAAGTTCACAGACATCTATAAAGTGGGTGCTGTTATTTGATCTTCAACTGACTCACTGTCGCTGGACATATGTTAGACCATGTTAACATGTTGTCCTGGACTGGCTACCTAGCCTCTTCCACCAAATATTGTTCATTGAATAATATGTTATACCAATATCCGGCCTCTACTGTATGGAAACTAGTAGTCTTTTTAATTTAAATCGTACATATACGTGTATGTCGTATTATGAACATTTTACTTCTAAGGCTTGTATTGTCCTTCAGTATGTAACTGCTGCTTCCTATGCTTGTGTAACTCTTTGCATACTGGGCAGCCTCTTTATTGTTTGTATGTCATATAACTGGAACTTTTCTCCCTGGTCTGCTGTTGAAAAAGGACCTGTGTCCAGTCAGACTTTCCCCGTAAAATAAATAAATGAATAAATAAATAAAATAACAAGAACAATGGTTTCAAATTAAATGTAAAAAAAGTAGCATAGTTCATTTAGTTTCACTAACCATATAGGAGTTGTTCTAAGGGATCTGGGTATTCTTGTTAATAATTCCTTATCATTTGACCAGCATGTCTCCACAGTAGTTCAGAAAGTTTTTTATCTATCTAATCTAATTTCCAAAGGCAACTGCATAAAACCCCCCTTTACTCATATCTAATCAGACCATTCTTGAATATAATGCATCTTTTGACATGTGGAGATCTGTGTCTAGCCTTTTGAGCCCTGAAGAATCCAACTTTATTTGACCTCTTTCCTTCTCAGAACTAATGGTACCATAAACACTTGGTTAAAGGAACTAAATCTTCATTAGCAGATAAATAAGACACATTGATGCAATGGATTCATATCCCACCATATACTTCACCTCTGGAAAAAAAATTCCACTAAATGTCAAACAGAATAGCAGCCTTGCCATCTTCAAGGTAAACCTAAAAAGTTGGATGGGCAGCCTTAAGTTCTCTCCCTTTCTAATTTGTCATGCCCTCCTTGAGTCTAGAAGGCACTTTTGAATAGGGCTTTTGGCCAGGCTTGAAATGATTTGAAGACTGCCTGCCTAGTACTTACCTATGAACCTATGGTGGAGAATCTGGTTAGGAACATGCAGCAGTAAAACTACAGCTAAGGAAAAAGCAAGTGCAGCAGTAAAACTACAGCTAAGGAAAAAGCAAGTGCAGCAGTAAAACTACAGCTAAGGAAAAAGCAAGTGCAGCAGTAAAACTACAGCTAAGGAAAAAGCAAGTGCAGCAGTAAAACTACAGCTAAGGAAAAAGCAAGTGCAGCAGTAAAACTACAGCTAAGGAAAAAGCAAGTGCAGCAGTAAAACTACAGCTAAGGAAAAAGCAAGTGCAGCACGTTGCAACACATGCAACAAAGTGATGCCTTATCCAGAGCTATACACCTTGACTTGAACAGCACAGAATAAAATGGCACAGTTGTTATCACATCCAGATTATGCAGGGCAGGCCAGGACCTGGTCATGCTGTGCATGACATATGACCCACACAGGTTAGGGAATGAGTGCATGACACATCATCATACCCACACAGGTTAGGGAATCAGCACATTCTTCATTGTGCATGACACATGACCATACCCACACAGGTTAGGGAATGAGTGCATGACACATCACCATACCCACACAGGTTAGGGAATGAGCGCATGACACATGACCATACACACACAGGTTAGGGAATGAGCGCATGACACATGACCATACCCACACAGATTAGGGAATGAGCGAGTGACACATCATACCCACACAGGTTAGGGAATGAGTGCATGACACATCATCATACCCACACAGGTTAGGGAATCAGCACATTCATCATTGTGCATGACACATGACCATACCCACACAGGTTAGGGAATGAGTGCATGACACATCACCATACCCACACAGCTTAGGGAATGAGCGCATGACACATGACCATACCCGCACAGATTAGGGAATGAGCGAGTGACACATCAAACCCACACAGGTTAGGGAATGATTGCATGACACATTACCATACCCACACAGGTTAGGGAATGAGCGCATGACACATCACCATACCCACACAGGTCAGGGAATGAGCACATGACACATCACCATACCCACACAGGTTAGTGAATGAACACATGACACATCACCATGACCACACAGGTTAAGGAATGAGTGCATGACACATCACCATACCCACACAGGTCAGGGAATGAGTGCATGACACATCACCATACCCACACAGGTCAGGGAATGAGTATGACACATCACCATACCCACACAGGTTAGGGTGCATGACACATCACCATACCCACACAGGTTAGGGAATGAGCACATGACACATCACCATAACCACACAGGTCAGGGAATGAGTGCATGACACATGACCATACCCACACAGGTCAGGGAATGAGCGCATGACACATCACCATACCCACACAGGTTAACGAATGAGCACATGACACATGACCATACCCACACAGGTTAGGGAATGAGCGCATGTCACATCACCATACCCACACAGGTAAGGGAATGAGTGCATGACACATCACCATACCCACACAGGTTAGGGTGCATGACACATCACCATAACCACACAGGTTAGGGAATGAATGCATGACACATCACCATACCCACACAGGTCAGGGAATGAGTGCATGACACATCACCATACCCACACAGGTCAGGGAATGAGTGCATGGCACATCACCATACCCACACAGGTCAGGGAATGAGCGCATGACACATCACCATACCCACACAGGTTAACGAATGAGCGCATGACACATGACCATACCCGCACAGGTTAGGGAATGAGCGCATGTCACATCACCATACCCACACAGGTCAGGGAATGAGCGCATGACACATCACCATACCCACACAGGTTAACGAATGAGCGCATGACACATGACCATACCCACACAGGTTAGGGAATGAGCGCATGTCACATCACCATACCCACACAGGTCAGGGAATGAGCGCATGACACATCACCATACCCACACAGGTTAACGAATGAGCGCATGACACATGACAATACCCACACAGGTTAGGGAATGAGTGCATGTCACATCACCATACCCACACAGGTAAGGGAATGAGTGCATGACACATCACCATACCCACACAGGTTAACGAATGAGTGCATGACACATGACCATACCCACACAGGTTAGGGAATGAGTGCATGTCACATCACCATACCCACACAGGTAAGGGAATGAGTGCATGACACATCACCATAACCACACAGGTTAGGGAATGAGTGCATGACACATGACCATACCCACACAGGTCAGGGAATGAGCGCATGACACATCACCATACCCACACAGGTTAACGAATGAGCGCATGACACATGACCATACCCACACAGGTTAGGGAATGAGTGCATGACACATCACCATAACCACACAGGTTAGGGAATGAGCGCATGACACATCACCATAACCACACAGGTTAGGGAATGAGTGCATGAAACATGACCATACCCACACAGGTCAGGGAATGAGCGCATGACACATCACCATACCCACACAGGTTAACGAATGAGCGCATGACACATGACCATACCCACACAGGTTAGGGAATGAGTGCATGACACATCACCATAACCACACAGGTTAGGGAATGAGCACATGACACATCACCATAACCACACAGGTT
Organism: Protopterus annectens; assembly: GCF_019279795.1. Classification (NCBI taxonomy): domain Eukaryota; kingdom Metazoa; phylum Chordata; order Ceratodontiformes; family Protopteridae; genus Protopterus; species Protopterus annectens. The sequence goes on from NC_056739.1 coordinate 43,304,608, forward strand.
AGGGAATGAGTGCATGACACATGACCATACCCACACAGGTTAGGGAATGAGTGCATGACACATGACCATACCCACATAGGTCAGGGAATGAGCGCATGACACATCACCATAACCACACAGGTTAGGGAATGAGCGCATGACACATCACCATAACCACACAGGTTAGGGAATGAGTGCATGACACATGACCATACCCACACAGGTCAGGGAATGAGCGCATGACACATCACCATAACCACACAGGTTAGGGAATGAGCGCATGACACATGACCATACCCACACAGGTTAGGGAATGAGTGCATGACACATCACCATAACCACACAGGTTAGGGAATGAGCGCATGACACATGACCATACCCACACAGGTTAGGGAATGAGTGCATGACACATCACCATAACCACACAAGTTAGGGAATGAGCACATTCATCATCATTTGCACATGATAGGTGACTGCAACACTACAAGATGGCATAGGTTCATGTGAGATGAACATTGTAGTCTTCATTGTTGTACTGATCAGCTAGACAATGAGTTGGAAGCATTTGAACAGTATGTAGGATAAAACTGGAGATTGGGTGCTGAGAAAGTTCTCTACACCATATGCTCAAAGGGTGCTAATATCAAACGGCCTCTGAGCAGTACTCTTTCAGTTACTGCATGTAGATTGAATCGAGAGAGGTGAGGACAGTTGATAAAACACAATGGCCCCATATAGGAAAAAGGAGGTTGATGATGATGATAACTGGTTATTCTCAGTGCAAGTTCCAGCACTAAGCCATTAACTTATCTCACTTCATTGAATTTTTTTTTTGTTATTTTTTTATTAAAACAATACATTCTGAAGTTTCCATAACAAACAGTTATAAAAATAAATAAATATTACCTTAGCATCTCCTCCTGATCTTGTCTCTTCTATACTTACAGACATGTTACATAATAAAAAAATTAACTGGTCAGTGAGATATGCTACTTGTTTTTCCCCCAACACCCTGTATTTAAAAATGAAATTACGGTCATGTGGATTAGTGTCGGTTTAGTATAGAAAGTATCTAGCAGATCTTAAAATAATTACCTAAACATTAACCAGTCATCCACACCTCAATGGACCTCCAAATAAACAGCAGACTGTCACTGGCAAAAAACAGGTTTAATGCAGCAAAAATGGCACACACATTAACAATAGACCTTTCAAATACGTTTTCATCCTCAACTTCATCAGATACAATTAAAAAACATATCACAAGCGTTAAATAATCCAATTAAATACAAATTCACCAATAAAAACAGCACATCACTAAAATTTACATTTCATACACTCTACCCACAATTCATATTACTTCTGTCACATAAATCACTTAGTTAAAAACATTTTCCTACACTTTATAATTATTTTAATAAAATTTCATAACATACAAAGATCAATGTTACTTCCTACATCATTCTTTATAAAAACTACCCCTCTCCCTAAGGATAATAAATCCTAAAATTACCTGCTATTTAAACATATTGTGTTCAAATACTGCTATCTGTTTGCCCTCTAATGGTTCGATGTATTCTGCTTTATTCATAAAAAAAAAATGTTTTCACTGCCAAGTTTTAAATATAATAAAATTAACTTAATGTAATAAATATCACAATTTTATAAATTTTATAATCTTACCGCTCTCAGCTTTAAAACTGGGGCTAAGGATAAACCATCATTTAGTCCAGGGAACCTACTGGCTTCTAAAAAAAAATCTGCCAGTAAAATTCCCTGTATTCTATTCTGTTTCCCCGCATACCACCCCTCAAATCTCTTGAGATCTCCTCTAATACAAAAAAACTATACTTTCCCCTTTCACATTCTATACTATGTCTATATAGTGCATTATTGACATTTGTATTGTTTATGGCATTCAAATGTTCGTTTATTCTTCTTTTCAATTTCCTCTCGGTTTTTCCTACGTTGAATGCCTTGCACTCACAAATAGCAAGATATACAACTCCACTGGTCTCACAATTACTATAGCTCCTTGCCATTAAGGTTCTATTTCTAGACTCTAAGTGGACTGATCCAATATTTTTAATATAAGGACATTGCACACATCTCCCGCATTTAAATGTTCCTTTCTTGTTTCTAGTTCCACTGCCTTTACAGTCATAGTGTCCTTCTAAGACATTTTTTTATACTTGTTCCTTTCCTATAGACACATTTGAATGGGGTTTTAAAATCCAATTTAAGGTCACTAATTTTACTAAACCTAGTCCATTCTCTTTCCATGGTTCTACATACAGCATTTGCATCACCACTGAAATCAGTGATGAAAGCCGATCCAAAAGCCCCCTTGTCCTTATTATCATTCAGACTTGGCTGGTCACTAACAAGACTACTTTCCATAATTTCCAAAATTGGGGCATATTTATCACCCCTCTCACTAATTACTTCATTCTTCACTTGAGCAATTAAAGTTTCTGGGTAGCCACATTCACAAAACATTTTATGTAAAATGTCACATTCCTTTCTAATGTCCTCATCCTCTGAGGTCATTCTGATGATTCTCACAAATTGCCCTTTAATAATACCTTTCTTCTGGTGGAAAGGTTGGGCACTAGCATAGTGTAAAATACAATTGGAATATGTATTCTTCCTAAATACCCTTGAATTGAATTTATTGCTTTCCTTATAAATAGTAACGTCTAAGTAAGCAATTTCTTTGTGATCTATATTATTTGTAAACCTTAAAAATTCAGTTGATTCAGAAATATACTGGTAAAATTCCAAAAATGTTTGAAATGTTTTTTTTCCAAAAAATACAAATATCATCTAAAAACCACTTCTAAAATACCCAACAATCCTTGTATACACTATTCAAGACACATTTCTTCTACCACACCGTTAGTATCAGGTTGGCATACATAGGGACACACCTTGCCCCCATTGCCACTCCACTGGTCTGCTGAAAGAATTCTCCCTGAAAAAAGATATAATTAATTTTTAGCACCAACTCAATCAACTCCATACAAATATGAATCTCATCAGGGTTTAAATGGGTGTTGTCTCTTAACTATTCCTCAAACCACTCAATACCCATAACGTGGTATTAAGCCAAATAGATCTACAATATTTATGGTAATGAAGATTAATTCCTCACTAAAGTTTTCTTGCTTAATACTCCTGATAAAAATCCACAAGTCTTTTAACAGTACTTCATTCCTCATAACCAAATACTTAAGCTTTACATCCAGATACTTTGCCAAGTAGAACGCTACAGATACCTCTGCGGCCACAGTCGGCCTTAAGGGTGGATCATGTACATTTTTATAGGTTTTCGGTATTCCAAATGTAGAAGGGACTCATAGACATGGATTGTGCAGGAATTTAAATAACGTCCTATCTATGAAACCTTCCAGCAGTAAATCATATGAAGCTACATATATTTTTTGTAAGCTATATTGATTTCGTTAACTGAAACTTGGGAATATTTATTCTCGTCATACAAATGTTCCAACATCTTTGCCTCATACATCGCATTATTCATTAAAACAATCCCCCCCCCCCTCCCGGTCAGGTTTCATAACTCTTAGTTGTCGATTGTTCTTCGGTTCATCTAGTGTTTCCTTTTCCCCCTGGGTTAAGTTAGAGGGAAGCCTCTTCTTACTCATCATCACCCTAAGTTCATGTTCAATCGAGGTTTCTAAATGTTTTAACTGGGGATGTAGGGGCAAGTTGTATACACTTCTTTTTTGCAAACTCATGTCACAGTCCCTCATTACCATCCTTTCATCAATGATCAACTGAAAATTATTTTTTTCTTAAAAACAATGTAACATCAATAATTGTTTTACTCAAATCACATTTTTTTGTCAGAACAAAATTCAAACCATTTGATAGTAGTTGGAAATGGCGTACACCCACTTCCACTTCACTGTAATTGAAAATATTAAATCCTTTGTAGGAGTTTTTAAATCCCTCCTTCAATATTTCATCTTCAAAACTTGATTCAGTCAAAATCTCCCCCACCTTTGCCTCTCTCCCTCCTCACTTTCCATTGCTGGTATACTGGTTGTAAGTTCCATATCCTTTCTGACCTCTGGAGGGGGGGATATGTTAAAGGGTCATTCAATGACAATGGGCAATCGTGCATTATCAACATTCCCCATATTCATATCAGTAATATTCTCTTATTCCTCCATTGTCCCACTCTGGGGGCTCGGATTCCCTCTAGAGACATAATTATGAACAAATCTAGGTCTAGGGTAGTGACTTTGTGTAAATATTCCTGCCTGTCTCTATCCATCTTTCTTTTTTTCCCAGATATATATTTGCTTACATTTGTTGACAATCTGCCCCCTAAGTTCAAAATATTTTTTCTTGTGTTCATCAACAGTAAAAAGCAGATCATTCACAATATTCTCATTAATGTTCTCAATAATTTTCATTAATGTTAACATATTTTTCTCATTTTGCCTAACAATGGCTTTGATTAGATCAAAATCCCATCTATCAAACATGTCCACCAACTCATGGTGAAATTCAGAATCTTCCTGTACATCGTTAGGAAATTTCCACACTCTTAGTCCCTTAGGGACTATACCTATTTCAATACATTCATTTAGGTAATTATTGTCCATATCCCAACTGTTATATTTATATAACAAATCATTTAGAATCTGAACATTCTCATTACATGAATGACCATACAAATTATTGTGGTCGTTTGGAGTACTGAAGTCAAACTTCCTCACAAGCCAGTCACTTAAAGTCACTTGGCTATTATTATTAATATCACAGTCACCGCTTAATGGCGAAGCTCCGGACCGTACAGGACTACTACAGCTTATTACCTAAACATCGGGTCTTCACATAGTATTAGCTGGATATGTATTTGCTGCCTGTGGGTATATTTTTCCTATTTTGTATTGAATAAATAGGTAACACTGTACTTTTTATTTCTATGTATGGTTATAATCCTTCTGGCTCACAATAATTTTACTCATAGCCATTATGTTTCCATCTTCTCACTGGTCTGCCTTGAAACAAATTTGAAAATATATATGTTTGAAAGGGTCATTGAGGGGAATGTGTCATTTTGGTTCTTGTATGTACTTGGAAGGGCTGCTGAAGGGTTTATCAAAGATAATGTTGCATTCTGGTGCTTGTGCATAGTAGGACAGACTGCTGAAGTGCTCACTGTTTCATTTTGGTGTTTGTGCATACGTAGGCAGACTGCTGAAGAGGTAATTGGTAGGAATGTGTAATGTTCTGCAGAATCCCAAAATCACTTCTGGTCTTCAATTGTGGGTCACGTGGCAATGGCTTCATTTTAGTGCTTGTGTATACTTGGACATACTATTGAAGGGGTCATTGTGGGGAAGGTTTCATTTTGGTTCTTGTGAATACTTGGGCATACTACTGAAGGGGTCTCATGTAAAATGTTTCATTTTAGACCTTGTGTGTACTGGGATATACTAATGAAAGAGTCATTGGGGGGAATGTTTTGTTTTGGTTCTTGTGCATATTTGGAAGGGATGCTGATGGGGTTGTCGACGGAAATGTTGCATTCTGGTGCTTGTGCCAAATAGGTCAGACTGCGGAAGGGGTCACTGGGGAGATGTTTCATTTTGGTGCTTGTACATACTCACACAACATCAGATAAAGAAGGGATGTACTAACGATAATGTTCCAAACCTATATATATATATATATATATATATATATATATATATATATATTAATATGTCTGTGCATATATGTGTTTATATGGATGTATATGTATATATTGTATTCAGCTTGAGGCCCTGTTTCTGGCACCAGTCATTTGTTTCCCTGTCTTAGACTTCAAGTGGGCTTTCTGAAGAGACCATACAGAACTGGCTGATTTTCCATTGTTTTTTTTTTTCAGATACTTCCATAGAATGTTTGCAGAATTCCACAATGCAAGTCTTGCCACATTATTATTCCTTTCAATATACAGTCATTCTACCATTAGTATATTATACTCAGCAATATGTGTGACTGTCTCCAATTCTGTTTTACAATACTACAGTTGTCTGTTTCTCCCACATGCTCAATAGACTTTGTAAACCAAAGTGGGTGTTCTCGACTGTGTAGAGCCACCAATAGCAACTTTTGTAAGATTCCTTTGCGTCAGTTTACTAAGAGCTATAAAATACTCTTGTGGAGATTGGGGATGTGCAAGTGATACATCTAATGCTGAATGCAATCTTATTTCTCCATTAATCCCTATATCCCTATTAATATAATAAGCTGAAAAACATAGTAGCTACACACTACAGTGACTGGTGTGTATGTATCATCTGTTGTCATGTGAATGTTGGAATTAGTATTTTTGACTACTTTTAATGTTTCATTTTATTTGTATCTTTGTAAAGAAACTGTGTCATGGAGTTCTAGATTTATGGAGTAATATTTACATCTTCAGCTTACAGACTGACTTTAATAATTATTTAATTTACATTTTCTTACGTGGTGTGATACCTTTGTAACACTGCATTTCACATACTTGTAGAAGGAAATAAAGTTGCAATGATGGATAACAGGAGCAGTGCTGATAAACATATCCAAACGTTCTGAATGTATATTCTGATTTAGTCTTTCTTTCTACTGAGATGTCTGGGTGGTATGAGAGGCTCAGTATTTTATTGCTGACTGTTGCCATTGCTCAACCAGATATTATGGACAATATTTCTACCTTTTTTACTTCTGTGTCTTATTGTAACTACAGCGATGGTTAGGTGAGATAACTTACCAGCATGGAGCTACCATGTATTTTGGACAATATTCCTGGCTTTGTCACACCTGTATACAATTTAGGTGGGAGGAAGAGCTCAGTAATACATATGTTATACTATTTTTCTGATTTACTCCGATCTTCTACTAACAGATGATAATGAGTCTGTGTTACATAACCGCTGCACAAAGTATTATAATTAATGCCTACTCAACAGGTTATGTGCAGCAATTATCACCTGTGTCTGAGCATGCATAACTATGCAGTAATAAAATGCAGGCCATTACCACTAACTGCAGTTACAATGTAGCACTGAGTCATTATCACTTTTCAGGTAAAACTCTCAGCAGCTGTCACTGTTATTCACATAAGTAGAAGTCGTTATCACATTAACAATGAGTGCAGTTACAATGTAGCACTGACTCATTATCCCTTCTCAGGTAAAACTCTCAGCAGCTGTCACTGTCATTCACATAAGTAGAGGTCGTTATCACATTGATGAATGCACAAGCCAGATTTAGGTTTTTGTCTATGTGGAGTCATTTCAAGCCATCCCCCCACCAGTTTCTTTCTTTCAGTTTACAATTTGTGTGATACACAGTAAAGTCCTCATTGTGCTTATATGCTTCACATTTTTGTGAACTACTGCAACTGAACATCGTATCATGTAGTAATTTCCTGCATCACACACTCTCTATATAGTTTAAAGTGCCTTTGTGGAAAAGGAGAGGTAAGGCAGAGTGCTGGCATTGCATGCAGTCGGGAGCCATTGCTGCTACTAGCCAGCACCGGTATGGGACACTTCAGATGCCCAAGAGCTGAAGGCCTATGCCTGTCCTTAGCATTTTAGTGGAGTGGTGGTCCTTACCCTGCTATTTCCATTTACATATGCCCTCTCTGTGCCCCCTTGGTAGGTACCAGCCAAGCCCTAATGCACCAAGCCCAGGAAGGTTTCTCTTTAGAGATTAGTGCCAACTGCTCTTGTGTTTGTGGGTGCATCACGGGGAGCATACCCAGCCACCATGGGTCGTATTATCCACCTGGATTGTAGTTGGGAACTTGGACACTCTTTAACTCAGTCCCATAGTGCTGCTGTCAAGGTACGCATGACCTCAGGGCTGCCACAGTGATGCAATGTTTCCCTCTGGGAAAGGACACATGCTAAAAGACAAAGCCTGGGGCAATTTTGGTCTTTACACTTGTTGTCTTCATGTAGCTCTCCACTCAGTCTTCCTCCCTTCAAGTGTAGTAACTGTATGTAGGTCAGGGCAAAAGGCTTTACATTAGCATCCCCATTTGACTCCTCATGGTCATTGCCAAAAGGACATGTGTAAATGGAAAAGGCAGAGGTAAGGCTGACTTCTGGCATTGCATGCAATGCGGGAGTCATTTCTGCTACCAGCAGTCTGAGTGGGTAGCCAGCACCAGTATGGGACACTTCAGATGTCCACGAGCTGAAGGCCCATGCCTGTCCTCATCATATTAGTGGAGTGGAGGTCCTTACCATGCTTTTTCTCTTTACATGTGCCCTTTCTGTGCTCCCTTGTCAGTCATTGTGTGTAATTTTGTGTTTTCAAGGGTGGTAGGTATGTACCTCTGCAGCATCATCGCCACTTATGTACCTTATGAAAAGAATAATGCCCCTGTGGATATGGGTGAAGATTTTGATGGGCTAACCAGGTAATGCATGTGATATACATATATATGTAGTCTTCTAATAAATCTGTCAAACATCAGTAGTAATGTGTTGGCATTTTCTTTCCAGTGCAGGTTCGCACACCTTCTGACACTGACATGGCTTCACGAGCAGGAGAATGAGATATGAAAGTGTGGGTATGTAGCCGTTCCTACATTCACTGGGCTGTCAGCCATGCCTCTGTAAGTGAAAACCACTATGTCTTCAGCTTCCCCACATCCAGTGTGAAGGTATACTGGATTGCAAGAAGAGGTATGCATTGGAGCAGAGTACTGCAGTTGTTGGAAGAGAAGTGTTCCATTTACCCTGAGCCCAACATTTTTGTGCTGCACATTGGAAGGAATGATGTCATCAGTCAACCACTTGGAAGGCTATGGTTTCAAATCACAGCAATTTTTGAACACCTGCAGTCATGGTGGCCACGGTGTCATTTTGTGTGGTCTTATATAATTCCTCAACAGATATGGAAAACAGCAAACAGTCAATGGGCAGCTCACAAGGCCAGATGTTTACAGAATGGGTTCATGCATGGCTTGATGCACAGGATCGGTGGATCTACAATCTGCCATGACAGCATCACCACGGAAGATGTTCACCTGTTCAGAGGGGATGGCATTCACCTAACTGAGGAGGGCATTGCGTTGTTCTTGACTGACCTTCACAATGGCATGAGGAGAGCTATGCAGGATTGGTCACATGCAGCTTGTGAGAAGAATGGAAAACACCCATGACCAACTAGGACCAGTATAGTAAGTAAAACTCTATTATGAAATGTGTTGTGTAAAATATATTTTTCTGAGTTTGGCAAATAACTATGGTAAGGAGCTGGTGAGGATGCTGAAAAACAACAACTGTTTCAGGAGAGTGCTACCACATATAATCTAATATGTGAGTGACCATCCTGCAATACTTCTTTTTTAGTCTGCTTTTATCAGGCATGTGTAGAGTTTAGATGACAGGAAGGGCTTACTAATACAGAACTTGATCCCTTAGGTTCATTCAAGAGAAAAGGCATAGGTAAGGCAGACTGCTGACATTGAAGGAGGTCATGAGACTGCAGTGGTATCAGCTGTCTGAGTGGGTAGCCAGCACAGCTATCAGACAGATCAGATGGCCTTGCCTGCCACTGAAGTCCCATGATTGTCCTGAGTCTTTAGTGGAGTGCCGGTCCTTACCTTGCTTTTTCTCTTTACATGTACCCATTCAGTAATATGTTGGCTACACCGAGAATGTGTATAGTCACAATCATATGTGTCTACAATCTACATGGTAAAACAACTGGTTCTGAATGCTGTACACATGTACAGATATCAGTTTTGCTAGGACTCAGGTTATGGAAATTATGATTTTTTTACATTTTAGTAAATAACTTTGCAAGGGAGCATCTGAATATGCTAAGCAATACCTCATTTTGAAGACAGTATTGATAGTTCCAACATGGTAAAATAACTTTCCCTGTATGTTGTACACATGTACTGATATCAAAATTTGTTTCGGACTTAGGTTATGGAAATTATGCTTTTTTTCATATTTTGATAACTTGCAAGGGAGAATCTGAATGTGCTAACTAATACCTCATTTTGAAGACAGTATTTATAGTTGAAACATGGTAAGAGAATCTTGCCTGTATGTTGTACACATGTACAGATATCAAACTTTGTTTCAGACTTAGGTTATGGAAATTATGTTTTTTTTTTCATATTTTGTTAAATAACTTTGCAAGGGAGCATCTGAATGTGTTAAGTAATACCTCATTTTCAAGACAGTATTGATAGTTCCAACATGATAAAATAACTTCCCCTGTATGTTGTACACATGTACTGATATCAAAGTTTGTTTCGGACTTAGGTTATGGAAATTATGCTTTTTTTCATATTTTGATAACTTTGCAAGGGAGAATCTGAATGTGCTAAGTAATGTCTCATTTTTAAGACAGTATTTATAGTTGAAACATGGTAAAAGAATTGTGCCTGTATGTTGTACACATGTACAAATATCAAATTTTGTTTTGGACTTAGGTTACGGAAATTATGATTTTTTTTCATATTTTGGTAATTAACTTTGCATGGGAGAATCTGAATATGCTAAGTAATACCTTATTTTGAAGACAGTATTGTTGGTTCCAACATGGTAAAATAATTGTGCCTGTATATTGTACATGTGCAGATATCAAAGTTTGTTTTGGAGTTAGGTTATGGAAATTATAATTTATTGTTCATATTTTGGTAAATAACTTCGCAAGGGAGCATGTCAGTGTGCCAAGTAATACCTCATTTTGAAGACAGTATTGCTGGTTCCAACATGGTAAAAGAATTGTGCCTGTCTGTTGGACACATGTGCAGATATAAACGTTTGTTTGGAATAAGGTTATGGAAATTATGATTTTTTTTCATATTTTGGTAAATAACTTTGCAAGGGAGCATGTCAGTGTGCCAAGTAATACCTCATTTTGAGGACAGTGTTCCTCCTTACAACATGGTAAAGTAACTGTGTCTGTGCACTGTACACATCTACAGATATCACAGTTTGTTTAGTCTTGTAGGATTATGAAAATTATACATTTCCAATACTTTTCATTATTATGCCCATATCTTTGCAAGGGAGCATGGTGATCACACAAGTGATGCATCATTTTGAGGCTGACATTGAGGTGCACAACTTCTGCACTGATATGTAGGCTCTGTCTGTTACAGGTGATGAGTTATTATGCTTTGTTTATTTATTAATTATGAGAAATATTATATTAATCATATTTCTGTTAATATCTCCATAAAGGAGCATCACACCATAATGATTAAGGTGTCATGTTAAAGCTGACATTCATACTAACAAATTAAATACAAATTTTATGGGTCTACATGGTACATTGACCAAGATATTGTACTTTGCTTTTCCAAAGAGGTAAAAAATATGCACAATATCAACATTCCTTGCCAAATATTTAATAATGACTTTGATATGCACTATCAACATTTACACTATTGGAAAAGTCAGTGCCTGCTGAACAACTTTCACGTTTACATTTTTTGTCTAGCTCTTATAGTTAAAGAGTTATGAACATTTCTTTTCTGTATGGTATTACAAATTGATTTTCTGAAAATGAGCTCAGGCTGCACTGTTGTTTCTATGGTGGAATTAAGCAGGCAGCTTTTTTTCTGAGCTGCTCTGGAGTGTATCTGCTTATCAAACACAATTACTGTTAAGCATGGGCTTCCTCCACTCATTATGGACTCTTGCTATGCCTTAACTTGTGACTCTTGAAACCTCAAACCACTTGCAGCACCTCCTTCACAGTGTTGGTATTACTTAGTCCCCCCCCAAAGCACAGGTAGACAGTGCAATTCAATGCCAATGTTCTGAGTTCCCAGTTACATGTCAATCACAACATCTGCTTCAGTGTGACTGATATGCACAACAGGGTTAGTTGTTATTGCTGTTGTACTGTACCAAGGGGCTCCTTAAACTCTGTAGCCCCCCTCCTTACATCTGTAAAGCTGCAAGTTTATAGATTCTGTACTGAAATGTACATATTAAGGGGTGATTGTGCAATGCTGAGCTGGTGCTTTATCTCATGGTAACAAAGGCAAATTAACAAAGCAGTTATGCTTATGAGGCTGCTTAATGCCAATGTTCCTGGAATTGTACCATAGTGGCTGCCCTGCCATATGAGGCATGTGGCCAGTATGTTTATAAACATGGCATGTGCATTACCATGCTGTTGTGCAGCCCATCCATACCCAGGCATGCTGGTAGTAGCTGTGTATGTTTATGAACATGGCATATGCATTACCATGGTGTTGTGCAGGCCTGCCATATCCAGGCATGCTGCTAGTAGCTGTGTATGTGACACTGACTATGAGGCATGTGACCAGTATGTTTATAAACATGGCATGTGCATTACCATGGTGTTGTGCTGCCCTGCAATATCCAGGCATGCTGATAGTAGCTGTGTATGTCACACTGACTATGAGGCATGTGATCAGTATGTTTATGAATATGGCATGTGCATTACCATGGTGCTGTGCTGCCCTGCCATATCCAGGCATGCTGGTAGTAGCTGTGTATGTCACACTGACTATGAGGCATGTGACCACTATGTTTATGGACATGGCATGTGCATTACCATGATGTTGTGCTGCCCTGCCCTATCGAGGCATGCTGGTAGTAGCTGTGTATGTCACACTGACTATGAGGCATGTGACCAGTATGTTTATGAATATGGCATGTGCATTACCATGGTGTTGTGCTGCCCTGCAATATCCAGGCATGCTGCTAGTAGCTGTGTATGTCACACTGACTATGAGGCATGTGACCAGTATGTTTATGGACATGGCATGTGTATTACCATGGTGTTGTGCTGTCCTGCCATATCCAGGCATGCTGGTAGTAGCTGTGTATGTCACACTGACTATGAGGCATGTGATCAGTATGTTTATGAATATGGCATGTGCATTACCATGGTGTCATGCTGCCCTGCCATATCCAGGCATGCTGATAGTAGCTGTGTATGTCACACTGACTATGAGGCATGTGATCAGTATGTTTATGTATATAGCATGTGCATTACCATGGTGTTGTGCTGCCCTGCCATATCCAGGCATGCTGATAGTAGTTGTGTATGTCACACTGACTATGAGGCATGTGACCAGTATGTTTATGGACATGGCATGTCCATTACCATGGTGTTGTGCTGCCCTGCAATATCCGGGCATGCTGGTAGTAGTTGTGTATGTCACACTGACTATGAGGCATGTGACCAGTATGTTTATGAATATGGCATGTGCATTACCATGGTGTTGTGCTGCCTTGTAATATCCAGGCATGCTGCTAGTAGCTGTGTATGTCACACTGACTATGAGGCATGTGACCAGTATGTTTATGGACATGGCATGTGCATTACCATGGTGTTGTGCTGCCCTGCCATATCTAGGCATGCTGGTAGTAGCTGTGTATGTCACACTGACTATGAGGCATGTGATCAGTATGTTTATGAATATGGCATGTGCATTACCATGGTATTATGCTGCAGTATTAAGAAACTAAAGTTGCACCAGTGATACATGTTATGTTGCATCGCACTTAATCTGCAAATATTCAGCAGTTTAAGTGGACCTGACTGAGTGACCATGCAATGTCAGGGCCTGAGGAATTCCGAGCTCCAGCATGGTGTACCAGAGACAGCAAAGATTTCTTCTCCATCTTGCATGGGGAGTTTTAGGAATGCTTCCTAGGGGAAATATGCTGTGTCCTTGCAGAAGGTTCATGCCTGATACTACCTTCTGAGGATGATTCATGTTGCCACTGGCATCAGCCATACTGTTGAAACACAAGCAACGCTACAATAACCTAATGTCATACCACCCTGACCTGCTTTTAGAGTAAGAGGCTATGTAGGTTATGAAGAGATAGCAAGAGAATGTACTGTAAGCATTTTTCCAGCACTTTCGTGTTCTGGTATCTTATGCTTTAGTTATTTGCTTAGGTGTGCAAACTTTGTTTTGCAGTAACAAAAGAAGAAAAAGTGAGCGTGTGTGGATATCACAGGGCAGGAGTGACTGTCTCAACAGTGATGTGTCTATGTCCAGTAGTGAAGCTTGGGTGGGGTGAAGGGGGTAGTTTCCATGGGCACATGGTGTTAGAAGAAGAGACTGGGAGATGTCGGTTGATGGGTAATGCAATACTGGAATTCATTTCTGTACCAGAGTTTCTAAATTGTAATGTTCTTCTGCAGATCCTATTGAGGAAAAGAAGAAAGTGAGTCCATATTCCCCTTGGTCTCTGCTGGCCAAAGCCTCTGATGCTGAGCCATGGTTTCCAGTGCTGCCTCTCAGCAGGGACATGATGGTTTCTTTTTTGGAGGTGACATGAAGGGTATGCTGGTGGCTTCTGTAGCTACTTCTCAGGAGAGGGATGAAGGCTCTTCTTCTGAGAGTTCTGCAGGAGGCGACTGCCATAGTCTCCTGGTGTCAATTGCAACGGCTGGTGACAGCTGGTGTGCAGTGGCAACTGGATGTCTACCTCAATAATTTGGAGTGCCTCCTAGCATTGAATTGTGTAGCCATCAAGCTCCATCCATCAGGCTAATGTTAGAGAACTGGCCATAACACAGGTCACCCAGGCAAGTGAGACCTAGTTTGTTGCTGTGGGCCAGCATGACATCCAGCCATGCTAGGACCCTACCCTATCCTCATCCTGTTGTTTTCTCTCCCTTATGTGCCATTCCCTATTCCTTGCTCAGTGTCCAGCCCTCCCCAATCACTATTTATTCACCATCTGTATGTCTCTGTCCATGGGTCTATAGCACATAGTCGAAATTCTGTAGGTTCGAACACCATATGTTCAAACATATATGTTTGAACTTACAGAATTTTGAAGACGTAAAAAAAAAATAAAACAACAAAAAAGAAAATAAAGGGTTGTAAGAAGGGGGCAATCCCCCCTGCACCCCCCACCCCCCGCTCTTTACATATACCAACTCCGAGACCGCACTACAATGCAGTAAAGGGAATATTCCCTTTATTGCACTGTAGTGCAGTCTCATAATTGTTATATTTAAAGAGTCATTGGTGTGGTGGGTGCAGCCCCCAACATGGGGGGTGCAGGGGGGCTTGTCAGGAAGTTGTTCCTGTTTTTTTATTTTTTTTAATTCAAAGTATGACAACTTCGACCATATGGTCTCGACCATATAACGTTCAAAGTTGTCATACTTCGACTACGTAATATAGACCCTCTGTCCAGCCACTGTTATCCAAGCCTTTTATGAGTCTACCATCCCAGTCTGAGTCTGTTTTTTATGTTTGTGTATTTTCACCTTCAACCTTCCCTTCCCTTTTATCCTATTCTCAGCCTTCCATCACTAATTACTGCACCTGCCGTTTTTCCCGTTTATGAAGAAAGGGGTCCTTTCCCTCAAAAAGCACCCTTCCCCACCTTTCCCTCTGCTTGATGCTCTCCCATTTCCTACTTTCCTATGTATACCATTTTCTCCCTATTTCTATGATGAACAGGATTGGCATTTTAATGTGCCAACCATCGGTGGCCTACTTTGTGGTACCATGCTGTGCTTGTCCTTTGATGATACTACAGCCTTCAGCAATGCCTGGTTTCTGAATTACATCTGACCAACTTGTACTTTTTCCTTTTCATTTTGTATAAAGTATTTAGGAATCACAGCAAGAGTCCATTAGTAAATTTACTCAATTTTTTCCTTCAATGTTTCCTAACTGAAAATATCTACATATATGTGGTACATGTCTACATTTAATGATCCCTGGATTTATATCTTCTAAAGCAATATTTCCTAAAGACAGTTTCAGTGGACCACCTCCCAAAGTTACATGCATATGTGTATATGTCAGTGTTTTTGCATGTATATGTATGCAATATGGTAAGAGGTGAAATATATTACATGCCCAAGGGGCAAGTGCCTCACAGTGCCTGGATGTTTGGTAATATCTGTACCTTACACAGGTGACCTATCAGAAATTTTATACTGGGGGGGGCGTGGCCAAGGATGAACATAGGATAGCAGCAGATTTCTTCAGCTCCACCAATTTCACTGCACTGACAGGAAATAATTACTTTAAAAATTAATTTATGAAGTAATTTTCTTTCTAAATATGTTTGCTTTATCTATTTCTTGAATAATATCTAAAAAAGAAAGACAATTTTAATAATATTCCTGTCAGAAATCACCTTGGAAATTTTCCTGTCAGTTTTTCTGTTTGAAATGAGTTCCAGTAAGACAAATTCTCAAGATTCCAGCATCAAGAAAGAACTTCAGTCTCTGATATCTACAATCCAGCAACTTACTGCTAAGATGGATAAACTGGATACTAAAATTGATACCTTCATAGAAAAAACTACAAAACAAATAGACTTGTTACATATAGACTTGCAACAACAGAAGACCCAGATTACAGCATAGAAGAGACTGTAAATGACATGGAAAATAGAATCCAAGAAGAGGAAATCAACATTGAGTTTTTGCTGAAACAAAATACACATCTACAAACAAAGCTTGATGACCTGGAAAATAGATCTAGGCGCAATAACATTAGGATTTTTGGACTGCCAGAAAATATTGAAGGTAACAATATTACTTCTTTTTTAACAATATGGCTCCCTAAAACTTTAGACTTGCCAGAAGCATTTTCTTTTGGTATCGAAAGAGCCCATAGATCTATAGCTAATACTAACTCTAACAAAAAGTATCCTAGATCAGTTATAGTTAGATTTCTATCATCTTTTGATAAAGAGATGGTTCTTAAATCTGCTTGGGCTAAAGCTCCTGTTAAAATTAATGAGGCAACTGTGCGTTTTGACAATGACTATTCTTCCTTGGTAATAACTAAAAGAAAAGTTTTTCTGCCATTAATAAGGGAGCTTAAGAAAGCACAGTTTAAAACCTACCTTCTGTTTCCTGCCAAGCTAAAAATCTTCCTTCCTGATGGTCCTAAAACTTTTGATGACTTAGACTCTGCATTGCTGTTTATCAAAAAAAAATAAGATTTTGGATAAAATAGAGGAAATGGAATGGGCTAGTCCTTCATTAAAGAGGTTGGCAACAGAAACTTCATGGAAGACTTCGGAGAAGAAAAAGAGACTAAAAAACAAATGACTTGTTCTATGTTTTTTTTCTTTTTTTTTCTCTCTGTTTTTTTCTTCACTATTAATCTTTTTAAATACAGTTACTGCATTTTCAGAAAGCCACAAATATTCTGAAAAAGATTTAATCAAAGTTATTTTCTGTGTACAAAGAACTGTTTTTGTTTCATAATCAGTCAAAATATCTGAGGAACTAATAACAAGCTATCATTCAATATGTTTCTCTTTCTGACAAAGAGAACTAAGGGTAGTAACTTGATACATTTTTTTTTCTTTTTCTTCTTTTCTTTTATTTTAAATAATGACATTCTATTTAGATTATGCAGTAGGTAAGGGGTGGGGGAGGGCAGGGAGAGAAGTGTAATGAAAATATGATAAATGGAATAATAACTTATTTATTCCTTGTAAAAAAGTATATATGTTGTTTAAATGCTATTGCTAATTATACTTCCTTGATTATATTGCTTATACTTGTTTACAAATAATTTGTCATGCTTTAATTAATAATAATTAGAACTAAATAATAGTAAATGGTATGTTTCATATCCATCTTTATTAATATAAACAGCAAGTAATATTCCACTGTAGATACTTTTTATAGCTTCCTTTTTCATTTTCTTATCTTTTCTTTTACTCTCTTTTTATTTTCTACTCTCTCTCTTTATTTTCTTTCATATTAGTATATTCACATGCTGTTGATCATACTGATACAGTAAATAATAAGATTTGTATAAAATTGAATTGGGGCATAAATAATTAGTTCTATTACATATTAATAACTGTGGGCTTAGTTTCACTTTCATAGAGGCTGTAATAACTTGTAAAATACTTGCGAAGGTTTTGCTATGTTTAGCTTAATTTATATTGCTAAATGAATGTCAGTCGCTTGTTTTTAACAAAATTCCCGCCAGAATGTTAAGGGAGACAATTTGGGATGTGGGTTACCTCGTGAATAGTGTCCTCGAGTTGTTTTAAAAGCTTCAGCACTCATAATTCACGCAGAGAAGCTGAAAGCAGTCAATTTGAACTTTGACCCCTGAATTCACACTGACACATCGCAGATTCATGAAGAACACTCTACCAGGAAGTAGAACTGCTGCAAATGCGACTCTGCAATGGAAAATAAACTCTATAACATTTAAATGTGAGTTATCTTTTATAACTACTTATTTATTCATGTTATAATTTATAAAATATGAAAGTTATAATGATTTTAAATGATTCAGTATCTCATAGTAAGCAAATGTGATATTTTAGAAGGCATAGAAAGTGAAACATTTATACATGTGTTTTTGAAAGTTTACTTGACTGCAACATATTAATGTATGTAAAAAACTTATGATTTAAACATATACATTGCTATAATTCATTTGATTTATCTGACTGACAAGCATAAATATCTTTATGACTCTATTTTGGAAGAAGTTGTCATGTGACATATTTTAAAGCAGCAGTTCAGATATACAAAATACAGATGGCTTTCTTCACAATAATGCAAGTATTTCTGAGAAATTACATAGCTATGCAGTATGATTTATAACAATTTCTATAAATATAATATTTTATTTTATTGGCAATAATAAGTATGAGAAAAAAGCTCTGATACAAGTAATTTAAAGTCTTTTGGAAGCTGTTAACTGCATTTCTATGACAGAAAATAGGTACATCTTAATATATGTAATGTCTGAACCATAATAGCCAAAGTTATTGATTTAAATGAACACCAGAACTTATTTTTACAAACTTTGAATAAATTAATATGTAGATATGCCCTCCTTTTTTTTTTTTTTTTTTTCTCTGTCTCCTTCTCGCACGTCTTTTATTTCTTTCTCTCTTCTTGGTTCCTAATATCAAGTTTATTTGAATGCTATTTGAGTATAAATGTATTATATTAAATAGATGTACATAGCAGTATGAATTGTTTTTAAAAGTTTCTATTTGTTTATATGATGCTGATATATCAAATGTGTAGCTTTGTCTTACCAGATTATCTAATTGAAAGTTGTTAATTTAAGTTAATAATAACTAGTATTAAATTGATAAGGTGGCAGCTGAGGTACTGCTGCTTAGGGTAGGGGGTTAACTTGAGTAGTATGTACTACTCTAAGTTGGAGTTTTTAACTCCAGGCTGGCTGCAAGGTTTAATCCTTACATTATTTTCTTTTGTTCACTGTTGTATGTATATAGTTCTGACATCCACAATACATTTTGTAAGCTCATTGTCACTACAAACAAAATTGAATCTTATACAAAATCCCATAAGAGATTCAATAAATACAGCTATATCTAAAGGTACACCTAAAGGAGGAGGTATAACATTACTTATTTTGTTAATTGTTATTTTGATTATAAGTTTTATATGTTTTAAAAATGCCAAATGACTTCTCTAAAAGGAATTTCTTTAAACATTAATGGACTGAATAACCCATGTAAAAGGGCAAGCCTAATAAGATACATTAATTTACATAAGGCCAACTTAGTATTCCTTCAAGAAACACATCTCCTGAAAAAAGATATTGATAAATTAGCCACAAATAAATATACAATATTGGTTAGTTCAGAGCACACTCAGAAAAAAAGAGGAGTGGCTATTTTATGGAATAAAAGTATGCCCATTCCTAAAACTATTAAGTCTTATCAAGATGATAAAGGAATGTTTTGTATGGTTACAATACAAATTAATGGGAAGACTTATACATTAATCAATGTATATTGGATACCTGGAATTGGTATTAATACAGTGAAATACCATCTTGATAAGATCATATCATTCTCTATAGGAGATATTATTTTGGCAGGTGACTTTAATTGTATCCTACATGAAAATGATACTACTACTATAGGAAAAAGGAAAATTACATCTACTGCAAAACATTTAAAGGATTTTGTTAATTCTTATCATTTAAATGATATTAATAATCAGATAGACTCAACATCATTACCATACACCTTTTTTTATAACAGTTACAAAACTTATTCAAAAATAGATAGAGTCTTTATTTCTAACCAGATGGTAACAGAATTAATTAACTCTAAAATCATTTCATGTCCTATATCTGATCATAATTCAATTGTTTTTGAGTTCATGATAAAAAATACTTACAATGTTCAGATCAAAAGGATACCAGCATACTTAACTCAACTAAAAGACTATAAAGAATATATACTTTCAGAAGTACAACATTTTCTAGACATAAATAATACTCCTGAAGTCTCCATTGTTTATGTTTGGGATGCTTTAAAATCATATCTATATGGACAAAGTATCAGATGGTATAATAATAAAAGGAAATCTTGGGATAAGGAATTGTTAGATATTCAAAGTAAATTAGACTCTTATAAACATAATAATAAAGAAAATATTATGGATAAGAAAGTCATTGAAGAAATAAACAAACTAAATGAGAAATACAAAGAAATTTTAACTCATAAAGTTAAAATAACTTTAGAGAAATACAAGTTTTTGTCTTACTCAATAAGCCCCAAATACTTACATAGACTTAAAAACAAAACAAAAAGGTTGAATAAGCAAAATCATATCAAAGAAATTTTCTCTCTAAAGAAAAAGAAGAATGTTTCTAGTCTACCAGAAATACTAGATGAATTTAGAAATCACTTTCACAAAATTAATCATAATAACATTAACATGGAACCTAAAGATAAAATAAAGGAATTTATAACTACAAACATGAATAAAAAACTTAATAAACAACAGATTAAACTATTGGATAAAAGTATTTCATATACAGAGGTTGTTACACAAATAAACAAGCTTAAATCAAACAAAGCACCAGGTAATGATGGTATTATACCAGATATATATAAAATTCTTTCTAAAAGTACATGCTCATTAATACATAAGGTTTTTATTTTGGCCCAAAATGAGCTAATAACCCCCATCTTGGCAATACACATTTATTTCGCCAACTTTAAAACCTAATAAAGACCCAACTAGATGTACTTCATATCGACCCATTGCATTACTTAATGTTGATTATAAAATGTTTATGAGTATTTTTGCTGATAGATTGAAGACAATCATTCCTGGCATTATAGATATAGATCAGACAGGCTTCATTGTAAATAGAAATACTTTTGATAATATAAGGAGAACTCTAACATTAATTGATTTTGCAAATAGGAGAAAGAAAGATTTAACACTTATTAGTCTCGATATAAGTTCAGCATTTGATTCAGTAAGTTGGGACTACTTGTTTACCTTACTGAAGTACACAAACTTCTCAGATGCATTTGTAAATCTAATTGAGCATCTATACAAAGGAGCATTGGCTTATATTAAGATAGGAACATATGGCTCACAAAAAATACCCATTTTTAAAGGTACAAAACAAGGGTGTCCACTCTCTCCACTATTATTCACTTTAATAATGGAGCCTTGGGCTAATCTGATCAGAAATAGTACTGATATAGAGGGTTTTGAAATAGATGAAAATACAACATCTAAAATTCAACTCTTTGCAGATGATGCTCTAATTATATCAGCAGGATCTAATTCTTCTATGCAGTCTCTTTTTGATAAAATGATGAATTTTAAAAATATTTCTGGTTTAATATTCAATGAAGAAAAAACTAAAATACTACCTATATATACACGAAAAAATGTTCTCATTAGTGATTTTACTAAATATGTACCCAATTCAGGTCAGATAACTTATCTAGGTATAATATTAACTAAAGATATTAAATCTATTATACATAATAATTATAATACCTGTCTTCTTAATATACAAAATCTTTTCAATACCTGGAATAATATGTTTTTTACTATGGAAGAGAGACTTACAATTATTAAAATGATAATATTCCCCAAAATATTATACTTAATACAATCAATAATACTCCCACCTACAAAAATAATTATCAAAAAATTAAATGCACTAATGTTAAATTTCCTATGGGACCTAATAGACCTAGGATTGCATTAAAGAAACATACTAATAGCTGGTCTCAAGGGGGTATTTCTTTTCCAGACTTTAACTTATATACTATCTCTTCTATTGTAAAAGTTATTACTCTGTTAATAGATCAGTCATATGTTGCAAAATGGAAAGATTACTGGAAACTAATTAGTATTCACTTCATGAAAATCTCCTTAACACATAAAAATATGATTGTAAATAACTCCATGCTATGGTTACTAAAATAATTTTGTACTTCACCTATTACACCTAAATATATAGTTAGTTACCCATTAAACATTATTATTAGTTATCGTAATTTTATATTCATGCATCCTAAATATAAGGAATGGAATTTTATTATATTCCCTATAATGTATACTCAGGGTATGCTTTTGTCATCCACTTCTGAAGGAACTCATTTAGCTACAGATAATGATCTAAAGTACTGGTATCAGCTGCTATCTGATAATAAAGTTAAAAATCTAGATTTCTTAAAACAAGAATTTGATCTAAGAGAAACTTGTTGGTTAGAAGTTCAGACCTTTAGACAACATCTCATTAATAAAATTGATCTAATGTCTATAACAGTTAAAGAATCTATTCCAACACTGATTGATTACTTGATATTAAATTTACAACATAAAGTTTCTGATAAAGGTAAGCTTTCATACATACATAAAATTATCAGACAAGAAACTTTTTACAGTGTAGATACCTACTGGAATTATTTCACTTCCATTAATGGTGACCCACCAAATCAACAAGATAAACAATATATATTGGAATCTGCCTATAAAACTATGTCTTCCATTGTCTGGAGACTTTTTACATGGAAATTTTTACATAGATCCTTTTATACACCTTTGATGATGAATAAAATAAATAATAAAGATAATCTATGTAAAAGATGTAATGTAGAAATTAATGCTGACTGGGCTCATATGTTTTATGACTGTATAAAATTGAAAGAATATTGGAAGTCAATCAATGATTTTTTGCAGGCTCTTTTTACAGATAATTTCATTATTTCTAAATCTCTTATATTATTCAACACACCTGTACCTCAAAGTGTTAAAAAGGTTAAGCTTCCCTTGTTATGGTCTATTCTAGCAGTGGCTAGAAAAATAATAACCAGAAATTGGATTTCAGATACACCTCCTTCGTTCAATGAATTTAAAAATGTTATGACTATAGTGTGCCATATGGAATTGATGACAATAAAATCAAGAACTACTAGAAAAACATCTTATTATATTGTATGGGATACTTTACAAAACTTGTTAAAAAAATCTTAACTTCAATAGCATGGTATTTTAGTTTAATTAATTGATCTGATTGTAGTGGATGTCTTTGTAAATACTTTGGTTATTTTGTTGAATGTTATAATCATATTTATTTTAATTACTTGTATAAAATTGTTATGATATTTCTCTTGTATGTTAAAAACAATAAACTTGTTTTAAAAAAAAAACAAGTTTTATACTGTATGGTGGAAGTCTCAAAAAAATGAAATATTATATGTGTAATCCTTAGAACATAAAAACATCCTTCCCCATATTTCCTTCTGTTTGCTGTTCTCTTGTTTGCACTGTTACACCTAAAGCATGATTTCTTCAGGGGGGAGCTTTTCTGTTACCGTTGATGTGGGAGCTGCATCCTCCACACTCCTCCAGCACAAACATGCACACACACACACACACACGCACACACACACACACACACACACACACATATATATATATATATATATATATATATATATATATATATATATATATATATATAATATTCATATATGAGTTAACATCTGTTTAATCCACCGCATTTGGTTGACTATACAGAGAGATCAATAATTGCTGGATAGGCGAATATTCTCTTTCCCTGGGAATTGTGCAATCTTGGAGTTAGTATAAATAGTTAGTGGGGGGTGCAGCCCCCAATGTGGGTGGATTTTTTTTTTCTGATGTAATATTTGCATGTGCTGAGAAGCAACCTCAGGGCATACATACTGGGAAGTTGATATTTCCATTTTTGGCATACGGTGGTTTACCTTCAGGATGTCAGCATTTGTGGTAGTCAACCAAGTGAGGATAATCTTCCAAGATCACTGTACCTCAGAGAAGAGGCAATACTCTGAGACACATCAGCGTCATACTTAATATAATTTTGCCTGCAATCACACTTGAATTCTGTCATTTCAAGTATCAAACATATGGCCCTCAAACATATAATGAGAACCCCCCCCCCCCATACACACCTCAAAATGACTTATTACACTTACACTTTTACAGCCTGAGTTTTACATTTGGTAGTTTATGAATGACAACTATATGTTTACTATATGTTTCATAGTGCCCCTTTTCCCTGTAAGATAAAGGCACTCACCTCAGAAGTCTTAATACTTAAAGAGATAACAACACTGTCCCAAATATCATATAATTCTAAAGATTTATTCTGTTTTTCATTTAATTCTTACCTCTGGTTTCACTCTGTTGAAAACACCTTTTGTCCTCTTCACTGTCAACTCTAATAAACACCACCACTGCTACTACACAGTTTGTCCCCCTCTTTTCACATTAATCTGACTTTATCTGTTCCATCATGTCTTTCTTCACTAGTGGTTTTCTTCTCCTCAGCATGCTCCATCTAATTACCCCAGGAAGTGTCCAGATCAACTGCCAGTTCCTCAGGTTGTGTAACTTCTCCTGACAACAAACGCAGAGGGCGGTAATCTCTGGTTCCTCACAGGTTGTGTAACTTCTCCTGACAACAAACGCAGAGGGCGGTAATCTCTGGTTACTCAGGTTGTGTAACTTCCCCTGACAACAAACGCAGAGGGCGGTAATCTCTGGTTCCTCAGGTTGTGTAACTTTCCCTGACAACAAACGCAGAGGGCGGTAATCTCTGGTTCCTCAGGTTGTGTAACTTCCCCTGACAACAAACGCAGAGGGCGGTAATCTCTGGTTCCTCAGGTTGTGTAACTTCCCCTGACAACAAACGCAGAGGGCGGTAATCTCTGGTTCCTCAGGTTGTGTAACTTCCCCTGACAACAAAGCAGAGGGCGGTAATCTCTGGTTCCTCAGGTTGTGTAACTTCCCCTGACAACAAACGCAGAGGGCGGTAATCTCTGGTTCCTCAGGTTGTGTAACTTCCCCTGACAACAAACGCAGAGGGCGGTAATCTCTGGTTCCTCAGGTTGTGTAACTTCCCCTGACAACAAACGCAGAGGGCGGTAATCTCTGGTTCCTCACTCGTCTCCTCAGGCAACGTTTACTGAAACAAACACTTTATAAAACTTCTAAATCCACAGCATTTCCTGCTGTGACCACTCCTTTGTCCAGCATCCTCCATGCCCAGAAAAGATTAAGGGAAGTTCTCCAGTGACCAAGCAAATTTTACTAAGTCAGTATGACCACCACCTTAGGTTTCCCCTGAAAAGTGTCTGGTTGCAAATGGAACTAACCTGGTCAACAAAGTGTGAGTAAATAAAATAAACCTAGTAAATGCATTTGAAAAGTTTACAGAGGCTGTGGACTATGGTCACTTCAAGTTGCTTATCTGGACTTGACAAAGGCTTTTGACACTTTCTCGTACACTAGCAGTATTGAAAAATTATGCATACTTAATATAAATCCATACATTGCCAGATGGATTGCGTGTTGGTTATCTAACAGATCCTAAGTTGTGAAAGTTGCTGGCAACCCCTTTGAACATAAACGTGAACATAAAATTACAACTAGAAACAATCCCAAATGAAAATAAAATGAAAAACCACCACAGGAGCAAGACGTTGGTTGTAAAGTATTTTATTCACAGCTGATGGCACTGGTACCTCGGCTTTTCGCCTTCAATGGATAAAATGCATAGTTAACAGCCATTCTTTTATACAAGAATCAAAACCCTTAAACCATTAATTAGCTTAAAGTGACATAACCCTAATTTAATAAATACACCTTCAACATCACATACCACTTAAATGTAAAAAACCTTTTTAAATTTAAACAAAAACATATTGTTGTGTTCTGTTGTCTTAGTTTGATATTTAAAATGCAATTTAAATACATCTGCTTTTAAAATGAGTGTCCTAAAAATACAATTTAAATGGACAAGACCTAATACACTAAATTCACCTCTAGATTCAGACCCCTTGGTGACAATGTTCTATAGCCTAAAATGAACTTTCTTTCCAGTTCCAATAATTTCCTGACTGTATGTGCCCCCCTGTATGATACCGGCTGGGCAAGAACAGTAAGGAAAAAACAGGACACATCTCCTCCACGCATGTTCACATATAAAAATTGTGGGAAATTATTTCCCAGATTTATTAGATTCTCTTATGGGTGCTATGCAAATTTGAAGGAACTTTTAAATATGGGGTGTTCCAATGGTTCACAGGAACATTTGGGTGTGTCTGTCTGTGAGCTTTGTAAAGTGTGCACATATATAATAAATATTTAGGGTAATTTTATTAATGGTAAGAGGTTTGTGGGCAATGGCAAATTTAGTTGATATTCATGTGGGGTGGTTTATGCTATAGGCTGTGGTTGTGAGGGCATCAGGTAGTATACTGGTCAAACCAAGAGGTCTATTAAGGTCAGAATTATGGAACATTTGAGGGATATTCGGAATAAAAATATGAGAAGTCCAGTCGCAGAACATTTTGTTAATTGTATGCTATATTGAGCAACAAAAGAATTAAATCATTAATGCTAACATTCGTATCGAGCAACAAAGGAATTAAATCATTAATGCTGACATTCGTATCGAGCAACAAAGGTATTAAATCATTAATGCTGACATTCGTATCGAGCAACAAAGGTATTAAATCATTAATGCTGACATTCGTATCAAGCAACAACGGTATTAAATCATTAATGCTGACATTCGTATCGAGCAACAAAGGTATTAAATCATTAATGCTGACATTCGTAGATGTTTACTGCATATGGGCAGTGAAAATTAGCATAGACAGTGGCAACCTGCAAGGTGTAGGTGAGTCTAATATACAGATGACATGATCACTCAAGGGACAAAATAGAGTGGTATGCAGTGACGTTTAAGCAGTGCATGACATAGAAATGAGGAAATCCATGCAAATGAGCCATGCATTATATATAAATGAAGATGCCCAAAACTGCAGGCTGATTCAGAAATGTATAAAACTGGCACACACTACTCTGCAGTACATACTGAAAAGAAACGTGGTATAGTTGACAGGAGAGATAATGCATTCTCAGCTACCACTGGAGCCAGGGCCTGCAGTTGTGTACATTGCAGCCATGGAGGAGGTACAGACACTGACATATCACCAGATCACAGACCCAAGACTGTGGACTATTCCATGTAGACAGGGAATCCATAAGGGAGCTTTTAAAAACTATGTCACCCATAAAAATAACTGATGGGGTTGCATGGTATATGTTCAGTCTTGTTGATACTGAGGTGTGTGTGTGTGTTTGTGTGTGTGTGTGTGTGTGTGTGTGTGTGTGTGTGTGTGTGTGTGTGTGTGTGTGTGTGTGTGTGTGTGTGTGTCTTTCTGTGTGCATCTTTAACCATTTCCACTACAAGAACCTTTCAGTGACTTACAAGGAACATCTTAAAATATCATAGATATCAGCCTCGTGAATCCTAAACTAGCTTCTTGTGCTATAGCAGGTAAAGGAGTATATCTGGTTCCCAGGAGGGTAGAGGAGACAACCAGCACCTTGCAGTCATTTTATGACTTAGCTCATTTCTTTTGCATAAAGATCTGAGAGTAATGTATTGTGCACACATTGCCTTCAAGACCCCACCTGGTCCAAAAGGAATAAGATGCATCAGCAGGAAGGGCTTCCATTTCCTGAACTACCCGGAGGTCCACAATGGCCAGGTCATTATATAAAATGTTTCTCCCTATGTACCTGGACAGTTCCCATGCTTCATACATTTCACCCACAGCCAGCCTATGTCAAATGTTTCTGAGAGTGTTTCCTTACACGGTCATCTGGTTTGTAGGTATACGTACAAGCTATATCGAACACTTGTGTGTTGCAAGTATATTCATTGCACTTGTTCTGCAAGTGCTGGTTTGGAGAGATAACAAGTCATGCTGTTGCCAGCAATTAAGTCTTTTAAGATGGCCATCCAACTAATTTTAAAAGCAATTATATGACACTTTGCCATACTGTAACAACTTTAAGCAACTTAAGCGCAGTTACTAATAAAATAGCTTATCTATATAACAGACGACACATACTATACATTACAGCTTACAGCCTTTACTGTACAAGGTTTGCTTTTCGATACAGATACAGATGATAATTCTCAATTTACATAAGAACAAATGTGTTCCTACAAAATACCAGAACTAACACCATTTAGTGTTGCAGTCTTTTTATACAGTTTTTCTCACAAAACCTGGATCCATCTGTTACTTTGGTATTTGCTTGATGTCATGCCATCTGCTGCTAAGCTGAATTTTGTCCTGTTTCAAGTTAAATTATGTGGCACCCTTCAAGACTTAAGGAGTCATCCTTGTCTCCGGTTATCCTTGCAGCTGTACTAGTCACAAAACAATTATTACAGTATGGATGCCAAACATATACAGTAAGTGACAAAACAATTATTACAGTATGGATGCCAAACATATACAGTAATTAACTGCTCTATTTGTTCTACTTTTCTTACTTATTTTCAGCTAAAAAACTTTTAACCCTTTAATATATATTTTACATATATATATATATATATATATATATATATATATATATATATATATATATATATATATATATACATATGTATATATTGTAATGAACAACAATTCACATGCACTATTGTAAGTGTTTAAATGTATATATTCTAACAGCACTGCCTGTCTTTCTGAGAGATAGCACCCATATCAATACTGTTTAAAGTAGCCAAGCATTAAGTGTGTCCACTGGCTGTACTAACTGGCAGTTTAGATGGCCTTCTGGGGTTAAACTAACTCTTAGTTCTCTTACCTAACCACTGTCTACATTGTTTGTTACAGCACTGCAGATGTGTAGGCTGATTGGCTGCTGTTGAAGGGAGGTCTAGCATGCTCAGTTTTGCCCCCCCCAATCCGCAGCCACCCCTCTTATCGATGTTTATATACCTCATCCTATTCTACATAAAACAGCTTTGGCTCAGTAAAGACATACATACCCAATAAATATTTTCACTTTGTGATATGTCTACTCCACAAATCACCTAATTTCCAAGAATGCATATCTCAAAAAATAGTTTTCCCATATTTCCTATTATAAGCTTTATTAATATATATATATATATATATATATATATATATATATATATATATATATATATATATATATATGGGTGACCTTTAGTTCATAGAACCGTCACAACATCAAAACCCACTTCTTCGACATGGCATAACATCAAAAACCAGAGAGCCGACGTTTCCCACACGGTAAGTAACCATTTGACCACCCAGAAGTCGAAATCTACCATTGAAACAAACACACAGATGTGGGGGGCTACACCCCCCCACACCCCCCTACGTGGGGGGCTTTGCCCACCATACCCCCTTCACTTTATATTCCATCTCCGAGAATGCACTACCGCGGGGGTATGGGGCAAAGTTCAAGTTGCTGGCCAAATGGTTACTTACCATGTGAGAAATGTCTGCTCTCTGGTTTTCGATGTTATGCTAAGTCAAAGAAGTGGGTTTTGATGTGGCCGTTCGATGAACTAAGGGTAGTACACATATACTTTCATTAAAGAACTAAGACAATATCCGTTCTCATCATATAGGTAATGGTTTTAAATATAGCAAATGTCTTGTGAATGCCCTCTAAGTATGATTTATAATTTTTTTTTATTTTACTTCATAATTGAATTTTCTTAAGTACTAAGTGGTCCATTAAATTTAACTCAGCTGTCATATCAGTAGCATGCTCTTAAAATGTGCGGTACATGGAAATAATCTCTTTGATCTAATCTCCTGTTTAAAGTGCTTAATTATTAAAAAATGATATATAGGTGTACTATTCACTGATAATAGACCTCTTATTTGTGTTGGAAAGGGGAAATGGGCTTGGAGGTTGGTGTGAGTTCTTGTCTGTTGTTGCACTGGTCGATGTTTCCTTTGAGGATGGTGAAATGCACTGATTTGTCTAGGAAATCACACCTCAAAGATATTTTCCCATCTGCGCTGGTGCTCTGTGTTTGCCATGCTTGGCACAAGCTGATCTAATTAGCTCTCTAATAATTGTAAGCTTACCTGATTTTGTTCCTGATCTGACAGCAAGAGTGACTCAAATTTTACTTATCTGGTCACTTCCTGTACTTGTTTGTAAAAGTTGGTACCATCTTCCTTTTTCACTCAGGTATCAGTCACATAGCAGATTACCTCCAACATTAATACAAGCATTTCTTGCCTTAAACTGACAGTTGTTAATGGCTCCCTAGGCTCTGTTGTGGCACTTGTTTTATCATGTTTGATCGCACTTGGCAAAGTGTGCACCACTTGTGATTGGCTTACTGACATCCACGTTTTGCTCTGGCTGCTGTTATGTCGGTTGCTATTATATTCATGTGGTGATCTTTGCTGTGAATTTGGTGAAGCATGGGTGAAATGTTAAATCATTTTGGAAAGCACTAAACATGCGTCTAGAGGGGTTTTTTTGTTTTGTTTTTTTTGTTCGTTTTTTGTTTTGTTTTTTTTTAATTGAATCGTGTGCTTTTTCAGGATTGATTGCAAGTTTACTTTAGTATTGATCTCATGTCTATTTGTTTGTCTTGTGTTTTGTTGACAAGGGAAATTTCACTCAATTGTTTGGAGTGCATGTGTGCTTCCCTTTCCTGTTGTGTTGTGTTGGTGACATATTGAGCAATTTCGGTTAGTGGTGGAGGGTTTGTGTTCCTCTCATCCCCTTGGGCTGAGAGTGCTGCGCAGGATAGAGATTACCTTTCTTTAAAGTAATTGTGTACATTCTGTGATCATAGAGAATGTTGTTTTAAGCCATAACTGTCTCATAGAAAATGTTGTTTTAAGCCATAACTCTCTCGTAGAAAATGTTGTTTTAAGCCATAACTGTGTTTCAAGGCAGGAGCAACCAAATAGTGGAAAAGTTACATGCTGGGTATCTGTTCTCATTCATGGAACTTTATTGTGGTGCTTGGTAGGAGGAATTTACATGATTTAAAGTAAAGGATCAGAGGAGGAAAATGAAGGAGTAAGAGAGAGGAAAAATAAATCAATAAATAAACAGAAGGCATCGTGAAAATAGAAAAATTGTAAAGATAAAGGGAAATGTAATTAAGGAAAGTATAAAAGAGAATGAGAGGGACAGACAGTGAAGGAGTCAAAGGAGATAAGAGAATAAGAAAGAGAGAACATATATGTGGATATAAATATGTATAGGGTTGCAAATAGATAGATAGATAGATATAGATATATATGCAAAATTAAAACTGATTGGAACTTCTTTATTCATTTGGACTTCTAAGTTTAATGAAAAAGAACAAACATACATTTATATGTAATATCTCACCTCTCATTTTCATATCCAAATTCGTATCCAAATTGATTCAGTTGTCTCGTCTACTTCTACTCTCACCATCTTCTCATTGGAAAAATAATCCTTATAATTCATAGATTTTTATATTACTAGAATTTTGCTGCACAGTTTTATTAATCCTCTAATATTTGATAAGTTCTATGAAAGTTAGATAGTGAAGGATAGTTTAGTGGATTTTAGATTTAATAGGCTAGGAATTTTGTAAATTCCGTGTATTTAATATAATTATTTTCTTTTGTTTATTTATTACTATTTTTACCATTTACTTTTTATCAAGCCTGAAATATTGGTTTTAACTCTGCAGAAAATTGCAGGAGGTATAATTATGCAACATTTAGTTAGATCAACGTATGTTCATGATTATTCTGTTGCCTTAACATATTTTATATGTGGACTTAAACCTGTTAACTTTCAATGTCAATGGTTTAAACAATCCAAGGGAAATATCTAACCTGTTTCATTATTTAAAAGCAAACAAGGCTCAAGTTATATTCAAGAAACGTACTTTAACTATGCAGATAATCATGTATGGAATGCCATAAATTATTACATTTTTGTGCAATCCTCATTTAAAAACAAGAGAAGAGGAATGATGATTTTCTGGAAAAAATGGTATCTCACCACAAATCATTCATAAATATGAGGACCAAGATGGCCTCTTAACTCTCATTGTTATGAAACATAACAACAGATTACTGATTCTAGCAGGCTAAACATGTACTGGTTTCTTGGTATGGGTCAGAATTTAGCTAAAAAGCATATAGACATTATTCTCAATGAATATAAAGGCACTTTAATAATTGAAGGTGACTTCAATTGTTTATTACGTGATTCAGATTCTAGTAGTACAGAAAACTAAGAATGGCTTCAACTGCAAAAGAGATGAAAATCTGGATTGAACATCTTAACTTAAAAAGATACATTCACTCTGAGTGACTTGAAATCATTAATCTTTACTTATTATTCCTATAAATATGGTTCACAAACTAGAATTGATAGAATATTAGTATCTCAGGACATAATTTCAAAAATATCCACATTCAGTATCATACCCTGTCCTATTTCTGATCACATGTCTTTATTCTAAAATGGCATACATTCTTCAAAAAATAAACCTATTTAACCAGAATACCTGTGTGTAAAACAAAATTAAAAGATTCCAAACCCTGGCTCCTTTCTGAACTGAATATGTATTTAGAAACAAATAATACTGATGCAGTTAATATAGCTATGATCTGGCACTCATTAAAAGCTTATATTTTGGTAAAACTCTAGTTTGGTATAAGCAGAAAACAAAACAATAGAAGTCAGAACAATCAAACATGCAATCACAACTTCAAGAGACTAAACATAAAACAGATGACAACTGTATAGTAAAATTAATAGAAAATCTAAATATGAGATACATGGATACATTATCACATAAAAGAGCCATTGTTTTGGAAAAATTAAAAGTAACCTCTTATGCTATGTTTCTCAAACATAGGCAAAATCTAAGTTAAAGAGTCAAAATACAATCAAAAAGCAATAACATCTTAGAAATAAAATATATTAATAACAACAAACCATACAAGACATTGGGAACATCATTGATGTTTTCAAACATATCTCTAAATTAAAAAAAAAACTGAAAATGAAGACATTGTCCCAAAGCTTGATTCGTCCTTTTTTAAAAAGATTCCCTTTGAACTAAAAGAAAATTTACACAGGGAGTTTACTTTTAAAGAGATCTCAGACAAAATGTAATAATTTAAACCTAATAAAACCCTGGGTATAGATGGATTAATAATACAAATATATAAATTATTCCCCCATCTATTATCTCAGTTTTCCATAAAACTTTTATAGAAGTTCATATACATAAGATAATTCCCACCCTCATGGAAATATTCACTATTCACTAATCACACCCATACTAAAAGAAAATAAAAATCCTCAATTATGTTCTTCATACAGATGCATATCACTTCTAAGCAATGATTATACCATTTTTATGAGTGCCCTCTCAGATATATTAAAAAAACAATATTGCAAGTCATTAATTTAGACCAAACTGAATTTATACATCAAAGAGAAAGTCATAATGATATAAAAATATTATTAACCCTTATAGATTTTTAAATAAAAAAATGAATATGTTCTGCTTATTAGTCTAGACATTTTAAAAGCCTTTGATTCTTTAAATTGAAATTTATTTAAAGTCTTATAATCATTTTGTTTTCCTTTTTAGTTCATTTCCCTTATTTAAAATATTTTAAAGATAACAAAGTGTACATTAAATTAGGCCCTTTCATATCTGAATCCATTTCCTGATGAAGGGTACTGAATAGGGTTGCTCCCTTGCTCCTATTTTATTTGCCATAGCCATTGAAGTTCTAGCAATTTTAATTCAAAATAATTCAAATATCAAAGGTATAGAAATTTCAGAAAATGATACTTCCAAAATGATGCTATTTGCTGATGATGTAGTCCTCATACTTCCAACACTCAAGATCAACTCTAGAAGGCTTAGATTTTATCATAAAGCATTTCAGTCATACTCAGATATACACTTTAATAATCTAAAATCCAAGGTTATACTTCTAAACAAAAAAAGGAAATTACAAGCACAGAAAAACAGTATTAAAGGTAAACAACTCAGTTCTTTTTAATATTTATAACTATAATGAATACATCTGTAGGAATAAGACCTACAAATTATAAAAACATTGTAATCATAATCTTAAGTCTAACTAATAAATGGAGCAAAACTATAATATCCTTTGATGATAGATTGCAATTAATAAAAATGATTCTCTTTCTGAACTATTATATAGAATACAAGCTTTATCTCTATATCCTGATATGCCACTTACTAAAGACATTAATAAACAATTACTAAAATTCCTATGGTTTCCAAACAAACCTAGGGTGGCCCTGCACCTTCCTTGGAACATAGGAGGTAGTAATTTTCTTCATGTAGACACCTATGTTAAAGCAACAATTTTTAAGACTATCCTAAATTAGATTAATTCTAATTATAACTCAAACTGGAAAACCTTACATTTCAACTTACTTAATACTAATGATGATGTAACAGGAAAGAATAGCAGTAGAAATCAAAGTAAATTCTTTTGGCATTATTTTTGTAAAGATATGCAATATAATTCCTCCTCCCCATCATCCTTTTCTTTAATTAACTACACTCTTTCAGAAGTATCATACTCAGCAAAATAGACATGAAATATTGGTTTGAGGCTAACATTCCATTTAGTTTAACCAAATCTTTCTTTAATATTAAAGTTGACTTCTGGGAGACCAAAGGCTTTTCTTGCTGGTATCAATGTTTAAAAGATCTAAAATTAAAATCTCTTCAACAGCTTAGAAATAATTATGATTTGGATCCTCAATATTGGTTACTTTTACAGAATATTAAAATACAAGCTCAAGATAAATGCATATTTCTTGCACATTCATGTAATTAAAAACAATAAACTTATTCAACTTTTCTATGATATACAACAAATCTAAAATTGTGATAGAGCACAACACTAATGTAAAGGAAAATTTGTGGAAGCATATAACATTGGATCATAATTCTTTACTTAATCAGTAGCAGACATTGCAAATATGAAATTCTATTAAAATACATCTTGGTCTCAAAGGTGGCATATATCTACTTGGACATTTTATACAGATCTTTCTTAGCTCCAACTAAAATTTCCATAATAAATAAAAACAGCACTATTACATGCTGGAGGTGTATCAAGATTTGTAATGCAAATTGGATGCATATATATTTTTGAGTGTCGTTCTTTGAAACATTTTTGGATTTCCGTAGAGGATTTCATGAAAATGTCACGACTTGATTCTTTTTCTTTACGTTTTTAGTTCGATTTATATAAACGGTAAAATCACAACTGGAATAATGAGACGCTCTACCTGCTCTGGACCATTTTGGCAGAGGCAAGGAAAAGTGTCACTAAATGCTGACAATTAATTTCATTGCCATCCTTTATCTTCCTTAAAATAAATGGCCTTGACTGAGACTAAAATAAAGGAAAGTAGATTCCTTAACACACTTGTGAAGAACCCTTGGACAAAAGTATAGGTTCATAGGTTGGTACTAGGTTATCGACCCTAGGGCCTGTACAAGCCAGCCATAACAATTCACTGGCTACACTTCCCACAATATTTACTT